>NC_135308.1:165360635-165503205 GCF_048772815.1 Callospermophilus lateralis
GCCAGCCCTGCCCTGGCCTGCCCTGGCCTGCCCTGGCCCCGCACTCCCCAGGACCAACGTGCTGCCTACCTGTTTCCCCAGGGAGTGGGCACGTGGGGTCAGCAAGGAGGGGCAAATGCCCTGCGTTCAGAGGAGGCTCACGGGTGGGGGGGGCAGAGCCCGCTGCAGGAAAGCCTGTGGTCAGAGCCGCGACCCAGGGTTCTGCATGCTGTGACACTGGGGGAGACGCTGGCTGGGGAGGCCACGGAGGAGGGCACACTCCTGCCATCACCAAACTCCAGAGAAAAGGGACAGTGTGCCCCAGGCCCATGGCTGGCAGCCACAGCACGAGGGCCTGGTAGTCCTCCCTGGTGGTCCTCCCTTGTGGTTCCTCTGGGCAGTCCTCCCTCGTGGTCCCTCCTAGTGGTCCCTTCTGGCGGTCCTCCCTGATGGTCCCTCCTGGTGACCCTCCCCAGTGGTCCTCCCTGGTGATCCTCTCCATCAGTCCTCCCTGGTGATCCTCCCTGGCGGTCCTCCCTGGCAGTCCTCCCTGGCAGTCTTCCCTGGTGATCCTCCCTGATGATCCTCCTGGTGGTCCTCCCTGGCGATCCTCCCTGATGGTTCCTCTGGGCAATCCTCCCTGGCGGTCCTCCCTGGTGGTGTTCCCCAATGATCCTCCACATCAGTCCTCCCTGGTGGTCCTCCCCAGCAGTCTTCCCTGGTGGTTCCTCTGGACGGTCCTCCCTGGTGGTTCCTCTGGACGGTCCTCCCTGGTGGTTCCTCTGGATGGTCCTCCCTGGTGGTTCCTCTGGACGGTCCTCCCTGGCAGTCCTCCCCGGCGGTCCTCTCTGGTGGTCCCTCCTGGCAGTCCTCCCCAGCGGTCCTCCCCAGCGGTCCATGGTGAGACAGAGTGCATGACATTGTGAAGAGGCCCAGCGTCCAGACGTTTCTGTACCCAGCTGGAATGATTGGTCAGATGCAGGTCTTCGAGGTTGAGCTTCTGATCAGGAAGAGGAGAAATGGAGGCCTTCAGGAGACCAAGTTTCGGAACCACATTCCCTGTGCGTCCCACACTGGTCCCAGACGGTCCTTCCATGGCTCCTTCTTGCGGGCACCCCTGCAGAGCCGGCTCAGAGTTTGCACACAGCACATGAAGCACAGCCCCACGTCCTGCCTGGCTGCCCACGAGAGTCCCGTCCTGCCAGCTCCCACACCTCCTGAGTCGCTGCCTCCGTGGACCTTCGTCTGCCTCTTGGCAGGCCACAGGTGCCAGGAGCTACAGTGTCCCAGCCCCCCAGAGTCGGCCCTGCGCCAGCAGATGCTGAGGACAGAGGCAAAGAGCAGCCACCTGCTCCCGCCCCGGGGGGACCATCCAAGGTGTGTGTGTCACTCTTCCAGGGTCTCAGTCCCGGGCTCTCCTGGTGGATCAACCGCTTTCCACTGCTGTGCCAGCTGACCTGAGGCAGGGGCATGACTCCAGAAAAGAGATCCATTCCCCCCAACTTTGGGGGTTGAAAGTCCAAGCAGGTGGCCCTGCAGCTTGGCCTCTGGGGACGGTCTCACGGTGGAGGTCACAATGGCTGGACAGTGTGCCGAGGAGTCACGAGGCGGGCAGTGGGGAGTGGACGAATGGATCCTGGATGCCCTGGACACCATGTGGCTGGCCTTGCTCTCTTACAAGAGCCCTCTCTTGTGGAAACTGCTGGCTCCAGAGACCAGCACTGGGCCTGTGAGGGTGGCCCTCCAGGGGCCTCACCACCTCCTGCTGGACGGTCCCCTCCCCAGCCCTGCCACACTGGGGCAGTGCCTCCTGCCCGTGCAGCCCTGGGGGACAAGCCACTACCACCCTGCAGTACTGTGGGAGCTCCGTGCCCCCTGACCGCTCCTGGCTGCCCCTGCCCACTCGCCCAGCCCCACTGCTCCAAGCACCCTGACTCCCAGCCGTCCACGGGTTGGCTCATAGTCTGCTCCCGGGCGGTCCCAGGTGACTCGAGACTCAAGTCCTTTCTGGCCTGTGGCCCTGTCAGTCTGTAGCGGGTGGAGCTGTGTGGCTGGCAGATGCTGCTCTCCAGGGCTGGCGACGTGCTCCAGGCTGCATCTCTGGTTGACAAGGGGACTCTGCAGGCCACACTGGCGCTTGGCCCCGGGGAACACGCACTGAGCTCTGTCCTGGGTTATTATGTGGCCTCCGCCAAATACTGAGCTCCTGAGGGCCACGCCCTCCACCTTTCTTTGACAGGGCAACGGCTCCGCCCGTGTAGGCAGTGGTGGTTGGCACTGAGTGGCAGAGCAGGGAGCTGGCCAGCCTCGGGGGGCCAGTGCATGACTGTCCTGGCTCTGGTCCAAGCTGGGACCAGGTTTCCTCCAGGAGTGGGCACAGCCTCCTCGCAGGACACACCCTTGCTCTATAGAACCATAGGTAAACATTGCTGGAGCACCACTGTATGCAGGCTGACTCTCAGACGCTGGCACAGAACTGCTCATTTCCCCTGCAGTGACCAGGTGTTGAAGAGTCTATAAACACAGAGTGAGGAGACTGAGGCTCAGAGAGGTTCATAACTCACACAAAGTCACACAGCCAGAAGTGAAGGCCAGGGTCTGAGTCCAGATGCCGTGCCTACATGGTCCAGGTTAAACTCACTGCTACACGTCGGCAGGGCCCAAGGGACCCGACGGCTCACTGCTGAACACCTGAGGAACCATAACCAGGGAGAATAACTCGATCACAAACTAAGTCAGTCCTCTATTATTGAGAACACGTCTCGGGCAGGGTATTTTTAGGCCGTCTGGCATGGCGACGCGCTAACGTTGAGAGTGTATTAAGCACAGCCCTACTTACCAAAAATAGCCTGTGTCCATATGGCCTCGCGCACCTCGGGGAGGGAGCGTCAGGAGCAACAGGAGCTGGCCCGCTGGCTGGGAGCCAGCCGCGTGGGCGGGGTGTGGTCCCACAGGGTGGCCAGCCTGGCCACCCTCTGGTCCTCGGCTGCTTCCTGCACCCTGCACCCTGGTTCAGAGAGGGCCTGCTGTCAACAGGGAGGAGGGCCCCACATACCAACAGATGGGTGACAGAGGAGGAAGGAGCCGAGTGGCGGGTCCCCAAGCCGTCAACAGAGCACAGAAGGAGCACACGGGAAACTTTTGCAAAGAATCTGAACCGACTCCCAGGCTCTGTCCCCTCTGCTTCCTGTGTGGGACAGAATCGTCACATCAGCACCGCTGACAATAACTCCAGCCACCAGCAATTGGTTCAAAGCCCAGGAGTAAAATAGGATCGCGGGAGAGAGGGCAGGCGCCCCATCAGCACCTGTGTCGAGACCCGCCATATGACGGCTGCGAGCCGTGTGCCCTACCTCCTGCCCCTGCCCTAGCCAGGCTGGGGGTCCTGGGACTGGAGTCCACTCTGCAGGGGAGGTGCTCAAGTCAGGGACAGCCCCTTGGCACCTGCCAAGCTGGGATCTGGCCAGGTCTAGCTGAGTCGGGGTGTTCTCTCCTGGCTGCCCTCCAGGGTGACTTTGGCACCAAAGACAAAGGTGACAACGCAGGCTTCTGAAGGGATCGGGCTCAGCGGGGCAGAGGCCACCCTGAAGCTGGCCCCTGGAGCTGAAGCCTCCACTCAGGCCGGCCAGGCCCTGCTGGGCCGGGTGCCTGCACAGCAGCACTGCGGGCCTGGGCCCCGGCTTGTGCTCCTCAGTGGCCACTGTCCACAGTGCTTGGCTGCCCAGATGTGCAGGCCGTGCAGAACGGGAGACCAGGGCCAGCTGGGGAACAGAGTGTTGTGTGCGGGGCCAGGCAGAGGCCAGCCCAGCCCGGGCTGCAGGGTCCCTGGGCAGTTTGTGCGGAGGGAGCCACTGCCTGGAACAGCACCATCGCGGGCCTGGGGCCCCCTCTCCCGGGCACAGCACCGTCAGGACTAGGCAGCCTTCCCAGGTCTGCTGTCACCAGGACGAAGGAACAGACTGGCCCTCGAAGGACCTCTGGAAATACAGTTGGCTGCCCAGCAAGCCAGGTCTGCACCCCACGTCTGCCACGGCAGGCAGGAGATCAGGGACAAGGACACCCTCAGGGTGAGGGCAGCAACAGGAATGTGGCACGCGGTTTCCCATGGCCAGTGTCACGTGGTGCCACACTGCCCCGCTGCTGGTTTACCGTCTACCCTCTTGGGCAAGGAGGCCCCGGCCTGGCCCACGTGGCTACTTCACAGCATCTGCACAGAGCAGGCCTCCGAGAGGGGCTGAGCTCGCGAGCGGCTGGAGGACAAGGTCCGGCCCTGCATGGACACCCCAGTGTCTCCAGAGCAGAGGGACAGCCGGTCCACCCACTCCTCACCTAAGGCCTGATCTCCCCTCTGCTTGTTTCTGGGACACTCACCAAGTTCATTCGGTTTACGCGGCGCTGCGCTGGCCCCCCCACTCCCCGGCGCTGGGGCCAGTGGACAGAAGCTCAAAGTGAGACATGCTCGTTGGTTCTCTCCTGAGCTTTGAGGGGGACCTCCTCAGGACTGGGTGGGGCTGAGTGTGGCAGGAAAGGCGGGTTGGGAGTGTCCTGCACAGTTAGGACTTCCTTACGCTCTTGTGTAAAGAAGGTCCGTGGACCAAGGGACCTGTTTCCCTTCTCACTATTAAGTCATATACGTCCCCTCCATTCCCAAGCCCACATGGTGGTCCAAACCGGCAGCATCCACTCCAGTCGCCACCACTGCATCCCCACCACCTAGAAAAAGATCCCTTTAGGGAGTTGCACCCACAGTCTTGGGCTTTTTACTGACCAAAACTTTCTGGGACCACCACACCTAGCCACAAGCTGCCAGGATGGCAGGAAGACAGAGCCTTCTTGGGGGCAGCCTCATGCCCGGCTGAAATCAGGGACGCTGTTAGGAGTTGAGAAGAGTGGCCCTGGGCCCTCCATGCCCAGTGCTCCATTGAAAGTCCAGCTCACTTCAAAGGCCCCGGGCTATGGGGAATATGTCCTCTGGGAATATGTTGTTAAAATAGCTTTCACTTCTTAAGAGCTCTACCTTTACAGGAAAATCAAACAGAAGCACAGAGAGCTTCGGACCCCCGCACGCCGGGCACCCGGTACTAGCACCTTGCACTGCCCGGTGCCCACTTGTGTCGAGCAGCCAATCGGATCCCTCGTAATCTGCGATCCCCGTGACTGCAGGGGCCACTCTGCTGTGCGCCTTGGGTCTGCCAGGGGCCGGGCTCTATCCCTGCACAGTGCCGCTGCCCTCCCACTTGTCCCCCGGGCCCTGCAGCCCTGGCCTTCTGCTGGCCCCAGCTCTGCTCCGTGGCGTGGGAAGGCAGTCGGAGGCTCTGGGTTGGCCTCCTTCACGCAGCGATATGCATTTAGGGTTCCTCTGCGTTTTCATGGCCTGACAGCTTGTCTCTGTTTACAGTGGAATTTGGCCTCTTTGTGTGGATGGACCACAGTGTGTCCACCCTCTTCCCACCACAGACTGCTTCATTGCTTCCAGTTTGGACAATTGAATAAACTACTGTGAATCCCGGTGCAGCTTGTGCACGGACGGTTTCACCCCGTTTGGACAAACAGAAGGGAATGAGATCGCCGGGTCCCAGGGTCCATGTTCAGATTTGCGGGAAACCACCAGACCCTGTCCCCCGCGGCTGCGCCCCTGCTCCCTGCAGTGCTGAGCTCCCTGCAGTAGCCCGACCAGCAGCTCAGGGCTGTGAATCTGCATCATCCCAGAAACAGCAGTGGTCTCCCCCGGCTTCCGTCGACGATCCCCGGGTGCCACGGGCTTGTCTGCATCTTACGACTTCTTTGTGAAGTGCCCCGTCACATCTTGCCTGCTTTTTAATTGAGCTGTTTTCCTGCTACCGCGTCTGAAGAGTTCTCTGTGTGTTTGGAGATGGGCCCTTATCAGACATGTGCTCTGCAAATTCTGCTCCCAGTCACGGCCTGGTCTCTTTATTCTCTTAACAGTGCCTTTCACAGAGCGATTTCTAATTTTAATGAAGCCCAGATTATCTCTCTCCCTCCCTCTTTTCTCTGACATGAGCCGGGCCTTTGGTGTTGCCTCTGAAGCCTCCTAGGAGTCCAGGGTCAAGCGGGCCTTCCTGCACACTGCCGGCTGAGTCCTTCTCAGCTCTGCATGATACATTTAGGCCTGTGATTCATTCTGAGTGGGTTTCTGTGAAAGGTGTGAGGTCAGTGTCTACATTCACAACTTTTTTGCATGTGGATGTCTCCATGAATATTTTGCAACCATTAAGTGTCAATTACAAGAACTACAGGGAGGCGGGAGATATCAGGATCAAGGCTAAGCGGGGGCCCCGGGGAAGAGGCCACCTCTGGGTTGATCAGAGGGGACGGGGGTGAGTCAGAGGGAGGAAGGTCAGGTGGGCAGGTGCAGGATGGACCGCAGCAGCCGCGAAGCTGACTCAGGAGAGCCAGTCCCCAGGACCTTGGGACCATCGTGGCGGGTACAGAAGGACCCTCGCCCGGGCAAGGACCAGTGCCCTCCTGCAAAGAGGCTGATGTGTGCAGAGGTCCAAGCGGAGCGACGGCTGGGGCAGGGCTGGACCTGCAGACGTCTGTCCCTGCCGAGGGGACCCTCCCTGCTATTGCGGGCAGAGCCAGGCAAGCCAAAGGGACAGATGAAACTGGACATGCTGGTGACAAGGATCGTCCCCTCACACCCAGGCTCACTGGGCCCCATCTCTGTCCTTGGAAAACCCTCTTTAGCAAGAATTGCTAAGTGGGTTTGGCCAGAACGCCCCGTTCTCCATTTCTGCTCACCCAGTGCCTGGCCAGATTCCTCAGCCTGCCCACCGGGGCGATGAGCACTGGCCGCAGCCTGGCCCGGAGCACTCTGAGCTGCTGCAGAGCCTGCCGTGCCACCTTGTCCCCTGGAGCTGTTAGTGATGCTCCAAGGGCCAAGACCAGGGCTGGACCTGATGTCTCTGGACCTCCAAGCTCCAATGTATCTCAGAATCATAGAGACAAGAGGACCTGGACCCTGGGCCCTACTCAGCCCTGGTGCCCACCTGAGACTGGCCCCCACGCCTGCCTGGACGTTCTGTCCTGGAGGCTGTGGCCCACACTGTTCAAGACAAGACCTGGTTTCTGGGGATCCTGGGGGCAGGACAACGGCCTCCTCAATCATTTTGCTGGGCCCTGCCTCCCACTCTGCTGCAGTTCAACGCCAGATATCAGGTTACCCAACCGACCGTGAAGTGTCCCGAGGCCCCACGTTCTCTGACCAGTTCTCTGATCCCTTCCGTCCCCAGTCAGCCTTGGTCCTCGACCTGGGTGGGAATCCTCGCAGCAGCCTGGATGAGGTCCTGACCACAGCCCCCCAGTCAACTGTCATTCACAAATGGCAGACCTGGGAGTGGGCTGGACGGTAGCAGTGCCTGTGCGGCCATCGTCTGAGAGACCCCGATGAGCGAGGGGGAAAGGAGAAGAGGCTGACGGCCATTTGCCAGGGACTCAATCCAGTCGGAGGGCCCTGTCCAGTCGGAGGGCCCTGTCCAGCTGGAGGGCTTCCTGAAATAAGGCTTCAGGGGTGGGGAACCAACTCAGCCACACGCTGCCAGGACTGCTGGAGACCTTGTCACTGGGTCCCTGCCAGATGCCAAACCCAGTGGCCGAGACCGTCCTGGACACCCACCCACAGGCAGAGAGTGTGAGAGAGGGGCCTGCCCACGTCCCACCCCGGGAGGACGAGGGCTGGAAATGCCCCCTGCTCCTTTGAGGGACTCTGGGCTCGAGTTACTCACAGACCCCGTGGCCCCCGATCGGGTGGAGTGTGGGGAGGCCAGAGGTGTGAGGGACGTACCGTTTAGAAGTGGTTATGGGAGGGCAAGGCATGGCCTCAGCAGACGGCTTGGGCACCGGGAGGAGGAGTGAGGTCTTCCCTCCAGCCACACGCCCAGGAGCTACCGTGGCCAGCACAGGGCAGCCCTGACCAGCCGTTCCTGCTCACTGCGTCCAGCATCAGCCAGCCTACCCTGCCAGCAGCCCTGGTAGCTGGTGTGGACAGGTGGGCAGCGCCCTCTGCTCACAACTCCTGGGGTCCAGCAGCGCAGCCCGTTACACGTGAGCGCTCTCACGCTAGCAGAACCCCCTGACCTGAAGCCACCTGTCACCCCTGAGCCTGTCCCTTCACCAGCCACTCAGAGCAGATCTGCTCCCTTGTCCTCGGGAAAGGGGGCCGGAGCTCAGTGCTTGAAAACAGCCGCCATGGCCGCTCTGTCCCTGCCCACCCCAGGGCCCCACACAACCTACAGAGAGGAAGCTGCTGCAGGCGCCTAGGAGAACACTAGGAAGCTGCTGCCTAGGCGCCTTTGCAGAGCTCCTATCTGGGTCGAGACGCGGGGCGTCCCAGGGGACATGAAGGAACAGTGCTTGGTGAGGTGAGTGCCTTGCCCAGGGTCACCGGGGACAAGGAGACGCTGGAGGCAACCTCGGCTCTGCTGGGCTCTGAAGGCCACCTCCCCGCTGGGCTGCAAGGCCACGGTCCCTTAGGGAAGCCTCACGCTCCTCAGAGGCCAGGGCCTCCCATCCCCCCACCCCAGGCTTCCTCTGCAGAAGAGCACCCTGCAGCCCGAGCACAGAGGCGCCCTCCCACCACCACCAGGGGAGGCCCCTCTGTGCCCCCCTGATCCACTAGGCGCCTGTGCAGGCCAGTAACAGATGCCTGACAGCAGTGGCCTACACAGGGGTCCGTTAGACCCAGGTGAGTGGCCCAGGCTGCTGCAGTGCCTAGGAAGTACCCTCGGCGACCTGGCTCTCGCTGTCTCTGCCGTCCACTGCCCTGTTTGGAAGGTGGTTGGCCCCCTCCCAGGTGTGATGTCCTTCAGGAAGGGGGTCGGCCTCAGGCCGACTGGTTTCTCAGTCTTCTGACCCCACTAGAGAAGCTCCCGGTTACCTCTGCTCCTCAGCCAGGGCGGGGCTAATGGCAACGAAATGCACGTGGGTGGCTTGGAGCACCATGGCTCCGCCTCAGGGGGTAGGGTGCACAGTGTCCACAGGCCTGAAAGCCACCGGAGGGTCCCTGCAGGTGGGACAGGGGCGCAGTGTGCTGCCATTCAAGAAGGGTGTTGACTCCACCCTCCAAAATTCGATCACTCTGAAGAGCAAATGCCTGAAAGTCTGTCATCGGAGAGGGACCAGCCACTTGAGCAGGAGTAACAGTGCAACATTGGCATCTCAGACACCACCTGCCGGGAGGCCAGCCCTGTGGCAGGGTGGGTCAGGAGAGGGCCCTTGAAATAGGAGGAACAGGTGAACGCACAGAGTGCGGGAAGAAGAGAGGGCGCATGGATGGTGGGAGTCTAGAGGGAAGGACAGTGGGTGGATGGATGGATGGACCAATGGGTGGATGGTGGGTAGGTGAATAAAAGGATGGTAGGGTGGACGGGCAGTGGGTGGTGGACAGATGAGTGGATGGCAGGATGGACGGGCGGTGGATGGACTGACAAATGAGTGGATGGCAGGATGGACAGGTGGTGGGTGGTGGACAGATGAGTGGATGGCAGGATGGACAGGTGGTGGTGGACAGATGAGTGGATGGCAGGATGGACGGGCGGTGGATGGTGGACAGATGAATGGATGGCAGGATGGACGGGCGGTAGATGGACTGACAAATGAGTGGATAGCAGGATGGACAGGCAGTGGGTGGTGGGCAGATGAGTGGATGGCAGGATGGACTGGTGGTGGATGGGCTGACAGACGGGGGCACCCAGGCGAGCCATTTCAAGGCGGCGCTGTGGACAGCGGGTTTTGTTTCCCTCAGGTCCCGGGGCGCTGCGCCTTAGACGGTTCCCAGATCCTCTGAGCAGGAGCTGGCACAGTGCGGCTCCACTGTCCTGCCAGAGCAAGGCGCGGATGGCAGAGCTCCAGAGTGGCCTCTCAGCCCGCTCCCACTTCCCGAGACTCCCCCAGTCGGGAGCCTTCACTCCTAATAGGGGTCAAGCCACTGCTCCGCGAGTGTCCCTGGCAGGCGACAGGCAAGAAGGTTCAAGGAGAATCCAAAGGAGGAGGCAGCCCACGCCCCAAGGCAGGCCTCGCTGTGTGCTCTGGGGGAAAGCAGCCCACGGGCTCCGCAGAGGCGCCTGGGCACTGGGTGCCCCCATGCAAAGTATGCCCATACTGGCATCTCAGCCCTCGTCAAAGAAGCAGGGAGTGCACTTCGGGATCTGTGCTTGCGACAGCTGTAGCATTTGGAAGGTCAGAAGGGAAGGCTGGAGGGACACGGAATAAGGCAGGGCTTCCGTGTGCACAGGCTCCTCGGAGCTGATACAGAGGGAGCGGGACTGTCCCTGAGGGTGGGCAGGCAGGGCCCACTACAAAGCCAGGCACTGGAGCAGGATCTCCAGCAGCAAAGTGGAGCTGGGCTTCGCCGCCCCAGGAGGGGTCCAGTGGGGGATCCAGCAGGTGGGCACTCGCACAGGGAGGCTGCCAGCACGCCCCCCGGTGCTCCTGGAAGCCTGAAGCCAGCCAGCAGTGCCTGCGGGGAGCAGGGCTACTTATGGCGTCTGCTGGGGGTGCCTCTGTGGACCCCCTTTCTCAACCCCCTCAGGCCTCAGCAACCTGCTGTTGGAAAATTCCAGCATGGCTCAGCTGAGGAGAGGAAGGATCAAACTCCTGGGGAGACAGCTGGCAGCCTCACCCTGAGTGTTGGGAGGCCATGGGGAAAGGGCCAGAAGCCCTCAGGGAAGAGGGAGGTGCTGCTGCTCGCCCCCTCCTGAGCTCTCAGGGGAAAGCCTCAGGGAGCTGCCTGCCCTGTCAGCAGGCGGGGCCTAGGGCTGAGGGGCCTGCTGCACCCCCTCCAGGTGGAGGGCTGGCCAGCCCCTGCCCCCTGCCCCTGAGCAGGCTCCCTGCCTCCTCCCCTGAGCTGGTGTCCTGGCCTCCACAGCCACAGGGCCCTTTGGAAAAGGGGCACTAAGGCCCACTCTGCAGAGAATGGGAGGCTCCTGAGACTTCATGCGAGCGCAGTGCCCAGTGGCTGTGAGCTGAGAGCCAGCAGGACAGGATCCCTAGGAAAACCAAAAGCCAGCTGTGTAGAGACTGTGCTCTGGCCCATCTCAGAATGCACACACACACACATATGCACAAACACATGCTCACAGGCACACACATGTCATATACATGCATGCACACAGATGCACACATACACACATGGGGACACATGCACACATGCACATGCATACACACCCACATGCACACACATACACACGGACATGCACACGCACAAACACACACACTCTCATGCACAGAACCCAGAGTGACGGCAAGATTCACACTCCCCGCCACCTCCAGCCTCCGCCATAGACTGCAGCCGCACCTGGTATGGAGGATGAGAGTTTCCAGAGTAAGTCAGCAACATGAGAAGAGCCTGGCCTCTGACTCAAGCTCCAGGGGCAGGGCAGGGCCACAGGTCTTGAAACCAGCATGGGGGCTGCTGCTGCTCTGCTGGTCAGGGTGGTGGAGGGTCCTCCGTGCCTGCCTGGCCAGCCCCCACCCACCCAGGTGTCGTGAGACAGGTGCAACGAGAGGGAAAGCCGGGCCCTCCGTGACAGCACTGCTGTAAGAGGCTGAGGCTCTTCTAACACTCGGGCCAACAGCACCCCAGGTCAGGCCAAAGCAGAGGCAGCTGTTTGCACCACAGGAAGCAGAGCTCGACTGGACTTTGTGCCCCATTCCCGGGAGGGAGGGAACCCTGAGGGCCGTGGGGTATCCTGAGTGACGAGAGCATCCCTGTTCGTGGTGTCTGCTCCACAGCTGAGACTGCATGGGGACCTCGTGGGGCCCTGGGTGTCTGTGCTCAGGAGCTGGCTCAGGACGGAGCTGGTGGCAGTGTGACAGCAGGCTGTCACTTTGGGGAAGGAGACAGAGCTAGAGACGGGGCTCAGCCTCCTGGACAGGGACTTGATCCACCTGCCCCCCAGGGAGCCCCGATACCCATTCCTGACACAGAAGCTCCCGGAGGTACTGGAGGAACCAGTCCCTGGGATGACGAGGCTCATGTGTGGGGTCTTCTGAGACCCTCCTGGGCCTCCCTCTGCGGCTGGTTCTCACCCAGGCCCCAGCATGGCACTGGCCAGAGCTTCTCAGTGTCTCAGTGATGGTTGAAACAGGCCTGAGAAGCCCACGGGACCCTAGGTTTGCGGCCAGCTGGTCAGATGTGGGGGCCCAGGACCCCTGGACCTGAAGCTGGCGTGTGACGTGAGCACAGCATGGCACCCCTGGCTGGAAGTGAGGCCCACCCCGGGTGCTTGGCGTCAGAGTTGCTGCACATAAAAGCACACGGAAACACACGGAAATGATGACACGGAGCCCGGGACGGAAGCACGGGGAAGCCGGACGTGCTGGTTCCACTGCCAACTCTGTCCACTCAGTGTACACCCAAGTGTCTGCAGGGTGCTGAGGTCTCACCCACAGGGGAGGCGAGCTGGGCTCCCACGCCGGCTGGCCCAGGGAGGTACCGGAGCCCTGCGCGTCTGAGATCAGAAGGGGACAGAGCACGTCAGGTGCTTTACAGACGCCCGCTGTGCTCTCCAGGCTTCTCCACCTCCAGGGCACAGAGCAGAGACCGCTGCTGAACACAAACCAGCAGGATGGTGCCGTCGCCAGGGACCCACAGGCCCCTCCAGGAGCCGTGAGCACTGCAGACAGGAGTCAGGGTCCAGGCCACAGGGACCCTGCGCCTCACCAAAGCAGAAATGCCCAGGACGCCTTCTCTGACGAAAATGAGAAGTGACAATAACAGCCACCCAGAAGGACAGTCTACGGGTCAAACACTGCGGGGCAGGGGCCACACTGTGACAGAGACTCCAACTCTTGGTTTCTTCAGGAGGAAGGGAGGGAAGGAGGGAGGGTGGGTTCCGTCCTGACATCAGGCCAACAGAAACAGAAGGTCAGCAACTCTGTGACTCCCTGATGTCCCCCCACCTCAACCCATCCCTTCGTCCTCGTCACAGTAGACAGGTCCCTCCCTTTCCCTCTGTGCACAGTCAGTGCCTCCTGCGGGAACACCTGGGCCTCCCCTGGGAACCCAGGGCCCTCGGTAACACATAGCTCATGCCAGCTCCGGCCTCCCTCTGGCCCATGTGGAGGTGGGTGCCTCCTCCTCCCTCTGGCCCATGTGGAGGTGGGTGCCTCCACAGACCTACCCGTGCTCCAGGGAATCACGACACCTTTCCTGTTTCATACCAGACTATACCATCCTGCTGGGTGCCTGCCCCTGACCTGCCCCTGACCTGCCCCAAAGCCTGGACGATGCCTGGCGGGAGTCACACTTTATTGGTGGTTGCCAGCCCTCATGGAACAGCACCCCCAAAGGGAGGCACTAGGACAATTTTGATTAGATTAATATGCAGGTGTGTAAGCTGACTAATTGGAAGCCTAAAAAATAAGGAAGTACTCCATCCACTGAGGACCTGTTTCTCCGGACAGTGAGCAGATAGCTACACCAAGCAGACACACATCTGTCCTACCCAAGATGGAAAGACACCAAGCATAACTGGAAGGAGCCAACAGTGAGGAGGAGGGGGAGGAGGAGGGGGAGGAGGGGGAGGGGGAGGAAGAGAAGGAGGAAGAGGAGGAGGAGGGGGAGGGGGGAGGAGGAGGAGGAGGGGGAGGAGGAGGAGGGGGGAGGAAGAGGAGGAGGAAGAGGGGGAGGAGGGGGGAGGAGGATGAGGAGGAGGAGGAGGGGGAGGAGGAGGAGGAGGGGGAGGGGGGAGGAAGAGGAGGAGGAGGAGGGGGAGGAGGAGGAGGGGGAGGGGGGGAGCAGGGGCAGGGGGAGGAGGAGGAAGAGACAGTGGATAAGCTGTGTATTCAATTGTATATTAGACCCCTGCTGTCTGCCTAGGCCTGCTACTTTGAAGTTCTTGGGCTACTTTGGAGTTCTCGCTGGGATTCCCTGAGAGTTCCCATTGGTTGGGGAAGTGCGGGAGGAGGGATTTCCAGTTGGTGTGTGGTATGTCCCGGGAGAAGGCCGCATGCGTGGCATTCTCGGGAGTTCGGAAATAAAGTTTGTTCTTGTTTCAGTGGCTCGTGATTTGTGCCCAGCCAGACTTCGGCAGAGGAGGAGGGGGAGGAGGAGGGGGAGGAGAAGGAGGAGGAGGGGGAAGAGGAGGAGGAGGAGGAGGAAGAGGGGATGGAGGAGGGGGAGGAGGAGGGGGAGGAGGAGGGGGAGGAGGAGGGGGAGGAGGAGGGGGAGGAGGAGGGGGAGGAGGAGGGGGAGACAGTGGATAGCAATGCTCTGAGATGTGAGGGGAGACCGTGGAGGACACCGTCCCAGGGAGCTCAAAGACTCTGCCCACGGAGAATGCCCGTGCTCGCAGGAGCTACCCACACAGTTGGAGAGGGAGGGGCTGGAGAGGCCAGGTCATGGGCAGGGAGGCCAGCTGGCCAGGAGATGCCTGCAGAAAGCAGATGGCTTCAGGGACCTTGCCCACCCCAAGGGAGAGCATCCCCAGAACCCTGAGAGTCACACGGGGCTCCAGCAGGTGGGGAGCTAGCCGGGCCTCTCAGGTTGTTTCCACACCAACCTTCCCTGAGCCGTCTTCTCAACATGCAATGGTCACTCTAAAGCCAAACATTAGCACAGTGGCTGGACAAGTTGAGAGTTCCACTGTGACATCTCCTGCAGCACGCCCACCTCTCCGGCCCCCACTTCCCGCCCTGAGGGTCTCTCTTCCACCTCCAGGTCTTTTAGCTTCCTCCACGGGTGAGAAAAAGCATGGCCCTGGCCTTTCTGTGTCTGGCTCTTTGGCTTTACACGGTCTCCTCCAGTTCCTCCGTCAGGGTTTCATTCTGGTTTCTGACTCATAAACATTCTCTTTTGCATGTGAGCCCGTTTTCTTTCTCCATGCACCTGCTGATGGGCACCGAGGCTGCCTGCACGTCCAGTGAAGAGTGCCCAGTGACGTGGCCTGCGTGCCCTTCAGCGTGCCCACAACTCCCTGGGTGTGTGCCAGGGCTGCCGCGCTGGCTCTGTGGTTGGTCTACTTTTAGTTTCTTGAAGGTGCCCTATGCTGAGTTCCGTGGCGACGGTGCGTCCCTGTTCCCTTCTCCCCAGATCTCGCCAGCCTTTGCTATCTACAGCTTGCTGTTTTGATAACAGACATTCTAACCGGGCTCCATGGACTCTCAATGTGGTTTTGATTTGCACTCCCTGCTGGCTCAAGCTGTTAAGCATTGTTTCATATATTTATTGCCATTTGTACCTTTTTTTTTTTTTTTTGGAAAGTGTTCAGATCGTTTGCCCATTTTTGATGGGTCCCCTGTTCCCTGTGGCTGACGTTTTTGAGCTCTTTGTACATCTGGACCTGAGGGCTGGAGTTTCCTCCGTCCTGCGGGCTGCCTCTCCACGCGGCTGCTGTTGCCTCTGCTGTGTGGAAGCTTTCATGTGGCTGGTCTCACTGAGCTATGGATCCCTGTTCATATCTTGAAGGGTTTCCCCCATGCTCCTTCTAGCAGTTTCAGAATGGTAGGTCTCACCTTGAAGTGTTTGGTCCGCTTTGGGTTGAGTTTGTACATAGTCAGGATGGGGGTCTCGCTCCACCTGCACGTCATCCAGCCTCCCCAGCACTCTTTGTGAAGAGGCACCCTGCCGAGGGTCAGGTGGCTGGAGCTGAGTGGGTTTATTTCTGCTCCCTCTGGCCTCATCTGTTGTCCACAAGCCTGTGTTCAGTGACATGCCATGCTGTTTTTGATAGTCGTGTTCATAGTATTTTTGAAATCAGGTACTGAGATGCCTCCAACGTTGCTCTTTTGGCTCAGAATTGCTATGGCTAATCTGGGTCTTTTGTTCTTCCATATAAATCTTAGATTTTTTCTGGTTCTGTGAAGAATTCCATTGTGTTTTGATGGGGATTGCACTTAATCTGTACATCACGTTCAGCAGAGTGACCATCTTGACCACAGAGCTCCCCCACTCCACAGACATGGTACCTCTTTCCGTCTTCTAGGGTCTTCTTCAGTCTCTTTCTTCAGTGACTTGCAATTTTCCTTGAGAAGGTGTTTCACCTCTTTGGTTAGGTTTGTTAATAGGTATTTTCTTGTGGTTTTGATAGTTTGCCTTTTATTTTTTTAAAAAAACTATTGTGAATGTGTTTTCCTGATTTCTTTTCCAGAGGTTCATTGTTGGTGTATATAAAATCTACTAATTTCCAGATGTTGACTTTGTATTCTGTGACTTTGCTGAATTTGTTTAGCATCTCTAAGAGTCTTTTAGTGGAGTCTTCAGAGTTTTCTAACTATAAAATCATCATCTGCAAGCAGGGGTGATTTGGCTTCCTCCTTTCCTGTTTGTATCCATTTTATTTCTTTCTTTTGTCTGATTGCTATGGCTGAAGTTTCCAGTGATGTATAATAGTAGTATTAAGAGTAGTGAACATAATAGACACCTTTGTCTTTTTCTTAGTTTTAGAGGAAATATTTTCAGTTTTTCTCCATTCAGTATGAGTTAATAAACTTTGTATTTGTTACATGTGTACCCTTTATTATTTTGAGATATGATTCTTCTCAATTGAATTTATTCACAGCCATTTTTATAAAGGAAAGTTGGATTTTACCAAAGGCTTCTTCTGCATCTATTCACATGATCATGTGATGTTTATCCTTAATTCTTTCTATTTGCTGTATTATATTTATTGATTGCATATTTTGAACCAACCTTACATCCTGGAATGAAACCAACTTTATCATGGCATGTGATCTTTTTAATTTGAAAGTGTTTGATTTAGGATTTTATTTTATTTAGGATTTAGTATACATGTCCATCAAAGATATTGCTCTATAATTTTCTTTTTATATGTTGAGTCACTGTCAGGTTTTGGTAGCAGGATAATTTTGGCTCGGTAGAATGATTTTGAAAAAAAATATTCTTCTCTTACTATTTTATTGAATAGGTTGAAGAGCACTGATATTAGTTCTCTTTTTTTATAAATCTAGTAAATTTAACTGAGTAACCTGTGTGATTCTGGGCTTTTCTTTATTGGGATACATTTTATTACTACTTCAATCTCATTGTTTGGTATTGATCTGTTTAGATATTTTACATCCTTTTCTTTCAATTTTGGTAGGTCACATGCACCCCAAAATGTGTCAATTTCTTCTAGATTTTCCAATTTATTGGCATAAAATTTTTCAAATGTTCTGTAATAATTGCTCTGGATTTTGGTGATATCTGTTGTAAGATCTCCTTTGCATCTCTAATTTTATTTATTTGTATCTTCTCTCCATTAATTTAGTTTAGCTAAAGATTTGCCAACTTTGCTCATTATTTTTTAAAAAATGAAGCCTTTGTTCCATTGACTCATTTTATTTTATTTTTAGCTTCTGATTTATTTATACCATGATCTTTATTATTTCTTTACTCTGCCAATATTGAGTTTAGTTTGTTCTTGTTTTTCTAACTTCTTGACATGCATTATTAGGTAATTTATTTGTTATCTCTCTAGTTTTTTTTTTTTTTTAATGTAACCACTCATAAGTGTAAACTTCCCTCTTGGAACTTCTTTCTTTATATTCCATAGATCCTGGTATGTTGTGTTTCCACTTACATTTGATTCTAGAATTTTAAATTTTTCTCCTGATTTCTTTAATGATGCACTGTTCATTCAAAAGGGTATTGTTCAACCATCAATGGATGTGTATAATTTCCGTAGTTTATCTTGCAGCTAATTTATAGTTCCATTCCATTATGACAAGATGCAAGAAATTATTTTCTATTTTAAATTTTGTAAAGATTTGCTTTATGAAAAAATATATAATACATTTTGGAAAAAGAACCATGTGTTGATAAAAATAATGTGTATTTGGCAGCTGTTGGATGGAATATTTTGCGGATGTCTGTGAAGCCCACTTAATCTATATGTAACTTAACTCTGATATCTCTGTGTTAATTTTTTTTTGCCTCCATGATATGTCTATTTGTGAGGGTAAGGTATTAAATTAACCTAGTATTATTGTTGTCAGAGCTCATCTCTCCCTTTCTGTCTAGCAGTGTTTATTTTTTAAAACTGGGTGCTCAGCATTCTATGCGTATGTATTGATAATAGTCATGTCTCCTTGATAATCTGTTCTCTTATCAATATGCGGTAGACGTCTTGTCTCTTCTCACTGATTTTGGCTTGAAGTCTGATGGGCTCATATGCCTACAGCTACTCCTGCTTGCTCTTAGGTCCCATTGGCTTGGAATCCCCTCTTCCACCCCGTTACCCTTGGTATTCACCAGTGAACGAGTTTCTGAAAGGCAGCACACTGTGGGTCTGTGGACAATTCCAGTCAGGCTACATTTTTAATTGGAGAATTTAGACAACTTACTTTCAGAGCTGTTGCTGAAGGCTAAATACCTGTTCCTGTCTTCTGCTACTGTTGTTGTTTCTCCTCTGGCTGTTTTGGATACTCTTGCTTGTTTCTTCCTACCTCATAAGTTTGATGGGTTCTTCTACTCATAATGTTTGACTATTTTCTTTCTTTCCTTCGCATGTCTACTGTTCAACTAAGACGTCTACTAAGATGGCTGTTTCATTCCTTTCAATATTTCTCTATTGAATCACTCATTCATATTCAGCATCGTCTTCCTTAATTCATTCAGATGTTTATCTGTATCCTCTTGGACTTCATTGGGCTTTTAAAAATTAATTCTTTTGTATTCTGTCTCAGCTATCCCGTCTGCTTTGACAATTTAAGAGTCAGTTATGGAGAGTCAGGGTTTCAGAGGGGTCACGTTGCTTTGTTTCTTTGTGCTTCCTGTGTTTCTTTAGGCCTCTGGTGCAACATCTCTGTGCTACTGCGTGAAGGCTCCTTAGTCAGCAGGCTCCTCTTGAAGATGCACCCTGGGGTATAGGTAGTGGTGTAGAGCTGAGTTTAATTCCTGTTGTGCTTTGTAGTGTAGCTCCCCTGTGGCACCTTTGGCCATGATTAGAGATGTTGAACGTGTGTGTGTGTGTGTGTGTGTGTGTGTGTGTGTGGTGCTGAGGCTTGATCCCAGGGCCCCGTGCAAGACAATCACTCTACCACTGACCTGCAGCCACAGCCCCATGATCAGAGGTTTTTGACACAATGTGGAGAGTCAGTGCCTGAGGGACATACTTTCTCTGTGGGTCTTGTGCGAATGGGGTCCTCTGGGTGGTTCAGGGGTGTGTGTTATAGATGGCAGGATATTATGGGGTGAACCTCTGTGGCTACTCCCTGAGTCTTGACAGCACTGTGTGGTCAGATAGGACATGAGTGAACTACGCCACGTTCCCTCCTAGACACTATGCTCACAAGCACTGGGTCAGTTCCCTGCGCTGTTGCTGTGGGGTGAACTTCCAGGAGTAGTACTTCAGGCCCCCAGCCATGCCTCAGTGGTCAGCCGCGAGGAGCCTTTGTCTCCCCTCTCCTTCTCCTCCTCTTCCTCCTCCTCCTCCTCCTCCTCCTTCTTCTTCTTCCAGGGATTGAATCCGGGGGAGCTTAACTGAGCCACATCTCCAGCTCTTTTTATTTTTAATTTTGAGACAGGGTCTTGCTAGGTTGCTGAGGCTGGCCTCAAACTCGCAATCTTCCTGCCTCAGCCTCCTGACCACTGGGATTGCAGGTGTGGCCACTGCACCTGACTCCCCTATTCAGCGAGATTTGAGCAGGGATATGCTGTGGCTGGAGTAAGGTGCAGCTTCTCTGAGCTGGGCTGGGTGGGTGCTCAGCAGCAGAGCACCCACCACTTTGATTCCCATCACTGCACAGAAAGAAGAAAACGGCAGTGACACAGGTCAGGTAATAAAGTAAAAGCCAAATTAAGCAAGTGAAACCACAGCACCAGCAACAGCAGGAAATAAGGAGCAAAAACTACAGAATAAACTAAAAAGTTAAAAAAAAAACAAACATTTTTTAAAAGGAAATTTCAAAATTAAAAGGAGAAAAGAAGGGGAAATAGAGAAAGGTAAAAAAAAAAGTGGAAAATGGAGGGAAAAGAAAGAAAATAGAACAAAAAGAGTATGAAAAGGAGAAGAAAAGAAAACACACTCACAAATTCAGCAACAGCAAAAAGTCACGAAACACAGACTCTCATTCTTAGCGCGGGCTGTGAAGGGCGTGCTGGGCACCGAGCGGCTGGAGCTTCTCGTCCTGCGCATCCGTGTGCCGGTGCAGAGGGCATAGGTTGGCATAACCAGGCCCCGCTCTTTCCTTCGGGACTGCCAGGCTGCGGCAGCAGTGGTTCCTGGCCACAGCAGGTCACTGTCCACCACCACACACTGGAGGTTCTGGACCTGAGTGCCTGGCACTGGCCGCTGGGCTCCTGCATCAGGCTCTACATGGGGGAGCCGCTCCCTGGCCACCACAGTGAGGTTCCCTCCTCCGGTCATTCTCTGTGGCTTCATGTCGGGCTGTGCCCAGGGCCTAGCTGACCCTCCAGGCAGCCGACTGCCCAGCCAGTGCAGTGAAATGGCTTTGGGGACCCAGAGACAGGAAAACACAGGCTGTGACTCCCCAAGAGGCAGGCCAAGATGAGCCCTTCTCAAGAGGACGTGCCAGCTGCCCACAGGATTCTCCAGAGCCGTCTCCTGTGCACACGCCGGGCCTGGTGCTGCTGAGACCATCCCTGTGCCCACGGCCCAGGAGCTCCCTGTGCACCCTGCACGCTGCAGGAGATTACACTGGGCGCTGTCTCCGCCTCTGGCCCAATGTCCTCTGTTGAAGTTGAGCGTCCCCCGCCGCCCCCCTCCCCACGCAGCTGCTCTCCTGGGGAAGTGGTGAGAGCCAGGTGCCTTTGACCCTCCTCAAAGAGGGACCCTGGCACCAGCTCAGTGTTGACACCTGACGAGGAGGAGGACTTGGAAACACTCAGGCTGTCTCCATATGGAACCGATCCGCAGCTCACAGAGGGGGCAGTGACACGGACCCTGAACCCAAAATGCCTGTCCTTGAAAATTAAGCCATAAAATCAGCCCACAATTAAATGGCAGCTTAATTTCAGAGGAGAGATAATGAGGAGATGGAGCAAATCAGGTCGGGACCAGAGGGAGGGGGGCTGCCCAGGCAGCAGGCGAGGGAGGCAGGGGTGGGGACAGGGACGTAAGGGAGGGACGGTGTCAGCCATGCCTCAGGCCCACAGGCAGAGCGTCAGTCTGCAGGGATGGTGTCCAGTGGGGAAAAGGACCCTGTCAGCCGAGATTCAGGCTCAGTCTGCACGCATCGGGTGGAGGTCACAGGCCACTGCTGGTGACCTTGGGTTGGTGCTCAGCAACTCCGGCCTGGGTTTTCTCACCTGTAAACTAAAGCAGGGAAACTCTACACCTGGGACTGTGTGGGCACCAGGCGGATCGCAGGCTCGGCCCATGGCACACGCTGCAGCGTGTTGGCCACTGTCACTGGGGACACACGGGCTCCCTGGTCTAGCTTTGTCCCTGTTCCCATCAAGGCCCAGCTGGGATCCCCTAGGTCCCCCAGCTGCGATCCCTCACCCCCGAGATGACTATCTTCCCGTGGAGTCTGTCACTGAGGGAATCTCCTTGTCCTGCAGATGCAGTGTCCCGTGGCCTGGGCTGTTCACTAGCCCCTGCAGTGTGGCCTGGCTGAGCCCTGGTCTGGCGGGAGCCACACGCCCCTGGCTCCTCCGCCCACCCACAGTGTCCCTGGGTCTTGGGAAGAGGCAGATACAGTCTGCCCACGGGGCTGCACTTCCCCTGTGACCCGAGGACAGCCCGTCCCGGACTCTGCAGGCCACATGGTGGAGGAACTGTCTGTGTGGGATTTGGTGACTAGGTGTGTCAGCCTGACGCGGAGGCGAGCCTCACACCTGGCAGGGGCACCCTGTGGCACTGCGGTGGGCAGGGACTGTCATTCCCATGTGAGATGCAGGAGCCAGGTTCTGGCATGAGCTTCGGGTCCTGGTCTTGCTGTGGAAAGGGGCAGGCGGCACAGACCCTGCTTGGCTCTTGCCCTGCACCTCTGAGGACCTGCTGAGCTGCTGAGCCCTGCCTCCTGGAGACAAGACTGCGGCCAGGCCCTGGCAGTCAGCATGAGGCAGCACACCGGCCCCTGCAGAGGCCCCCACCTCCTCTGCACACCTCACATCATCCACACGCCCCGGCCCAGCCTCCACCGCTCCCAGAAAGAACAGCTCCATGCCAAGGGCTGGCACCTCGGCAGACCACCCTCTGTCCAGGTGGAGGTGCAAGAGGGAGATTCATGCTTCTGCTGGTATTGGCTCTCCATTTTAAGGCCTGTTTCTGCCCACGGCCCCCCACCTCCAGCAAGGCCAGGCACAGTGACAGGAGCCTTCCCTTGGTGTCCTCATCCATCGCTACTATGACAAAATGCCATGCATCAGAAGAGTAATAAACAACAGAAGGTTTCTTCTCACAGTCCTGGAGGCCACAAGATCCAGCAGATTAGGAGTCTGACCTACGGTGCTTTCCAACCATCTTCACAGTATGGGAAGTGGGGGGCTCTAAGTGCTCTGTTATCAGGGCACTAATCGCCTCCCAAGGCCCCTCCCTACACCTGCTGCTGCCCCCCCCACCAGTGCACTTTCACTCCCCTTGGTCTTCAGAGCACGGGATTCCCCCTCCTCACCGCAGAGCCAAGGCACGTCTTGGAGGGAGCTGTCCCGGCCCGGGTCCCAGGTGGTCCTCACTAGGCTAGGCCTGTGGTCCTGGTCCCACCACACTGTCTCCCAGGTGGGCACCAACCAGGTCTGGGATGGGAGGGTCACCAAAGAGTGACGGCAGAGGACACATGGATCTCCTTCCAAATCAGGAGCAAAGTCGGGCAAGGGAGCCCTGGAGGCAGCCGCTGTCTGTCTGGCACGGGCTGTGGGTCAGCTCTTTCTTTGCGTTTTTTATACTTTTTTATTTTATTTATTTGTTTATTTATTTGTCGGAACCAGGGATGAACCCAGGGGCCCTTAACCACGGAGCCACATCCCCAGCCTTTTTTTCGCTTTTCATTTTGAGACAGGGCCTTGCTAGGCTGCCTTGTGATCCTCCTGCCACAGCCTCCCCAGCTTTAATCGTCTTTTTTTTTTTTTTTTTTTTAGACAAAAGAACATTTCCCACCACACTTTGCACATCTGGCTTGGGTGGCACACAGGCTTCAGGCAGCTGCCCCTTGGCAGGGATTACAGCTTCCAGGTGGTCAGAGTGGTAAGAGTGAGGACCTGGGGGGGCCTGGAGGGGAGCGTGGAGGCTGTCCCTGCACTCCCCTAACCCTGACCCTTCCCCTTAAGTCACATGCAGGGGCAACCGTGGTTTCTCTTTAGACTAGCAACCTGACAAAGGAGAAAAAATTCTCAATGCAAAACAAAACAAACAAACAAACAAAAAATAGTGAGAAATAGAATGTCTAATTTGCAAATGTGCCCTACTCTAGATCATCCAAGCACTTGCTCTGATTAGTATTCCCAACCAGGCAGGAGCAGAAAGTCAAAATCTGCATTTAAATGAAGGTCTGCACAGCCCCCGACTCAGGTCTGCTGGGCTCCAGGAGCCAGGAGCCAAGGCCCAGCGACTGATGGCCAGGGACGCGGGTCTCCAGGAGAGGCGCTGCGCACCACCAGGCTCAGGGCAGGCTCTGCGGCCCCCTGGGAAAGCGCAGGGGGCATGGAGGGCCTGCCCTGTCCTCATCCTTCCCCTGAATTTACTGCTCACTAGTCCTGCTGTGAGCCCTTAGTTGGCAAGTCAGGCTCACACTCTCTCACGCTCCCAGCTCGGCTTTCCTATGTCCCCGCCTGCAGGGCCGCGGGGCACCCATGCCACCGGGCGGGGGGGGGCTGCTTCTCCTTCAGCCAGGCCCGGCTGGCACCTCTGCACCCCGACTCCTCATTCACCCCTTCATTCCCTCGTCCAGACTGGTGGGCACCGCCGTGCCCAGGCTGACAGCAGGGGAAGGCCATGGGGATGAGACAGAGTTCCAGACTCCAGGACGCAGCCACGCGGGCTCCGAGGGGCCTTGCCGAGTCAGGTGGTGACCAGGTGACCCTGGACTCCCACAGGCCACCTGGTCACCACCTGACTCCCATTGCCACCTGGCTGCCCACCTGCCTCTCCCTCAGCCACTTCCCCCACAGGATGCAGGGCCTCCGTCCGCCTGGATGTACCTAGACCCCACCCCTGGACCTGCAGAGCCTCAGGGCCCCGAGCCCTCCTGTGCATTGCTGGCCTCGGGTGCCATCCTGCAGGCCTCCTGGCTGCCACTCCCACACCCAAACCAGGCTCCACTGGGGTTTGTCTCTGCATGATGAAAGAGTCAGGAAGCCGGCTCTCCTCAGGCGGGGACCAGGGCCATTTGTCACATAAATAGAAATCACTGGGCCCGCAGCAGAGCTGGGCTTAACGGCTCCAGGAGAAAATTCCATTCGGCTAAATACGCTCTACAGGCCTCCGGCTTCCCTGGGGTGGGGACAGACCAGGAGGCAGCTCTCTGCTCACCCCCACATTCTCCAGGAGTGGGTGGCGTCCAGCTCTGCCCGCGGCACCAGCTTAGGGCTTCCCCAGCAGGATTTTGGGAAGGAGGCATCCGTCCTTGGGCTTGGAGGCCACCTGGCCCCATCTGGGTGTCCTGATGTCCCATGTAGTTAGAGCAGCCACATGGAGTCAGCAAGGTCTTGGTGGCCCCTGGTCAGTGCCATGTGAGATCCCAGAGACAAGTCCCGCTGGTCAGGTGCAGCTCTGAGGACACAGCTAGGGTGTGACGTCCCTCCCTAGTCCTACGGCGGCTGACGTTCGAGTGTGAAGTCACAAGTCACAGGGCTGATGGGCACAGGACAGTGCCCCAGCCCAGCTCTCCTGTGCCAGCTGGGCCTCCCATGCTGGGCCCTCGGTTCTTTGTGCATTTAGTGTCCATGAAGATGTCCAGGAGCCTCCCAGCCTGAGGGTCTCGGGTGACACCTGGGAGCCAGGAGGCAAAACGGGATCCAGTGGGTGCTGGAGAAAGAAGGTCCAAGCCCAGCGAGTACCGCGGGCAGGACTCCGGGGGGTGGGCAGGCGGGCACCCTGTCTGCCCTAAGCACTCAGCTCCGGGGGGAGAATGGAAGCTAGGGTGGGAGGAGCCTGGGTCCCTGGGTGGCCGGCTGCCGTGCAGGACAGCTGGGGGCTCCACGGGGGAGCCCAGCCCTCGACACCCCAGCCCTCACATCCTCTGGGCCGAGGTCCCAGCATCTCGAGGCACAGACTGGGTACCACTGTGCCAACCGCCAGCCTGCAGAATTCGTGAGTGGGATGAGACCTCCCAGATGCTGGTCACCCTGTGTCAGCCTGAGCAACAAGTGGACTCACTGCAAGGCCAGCTGCAGAGAAGGGACAGTGCACAGCTCATCCAAGACACAGCACTGCAGGTCCAGAGGGACCTCCCGGAGCCTCCCGGAACACAGTCGCCACGCCCCTCATGGAAGACAGGGCAGTCTGACGCTTGGCCATGACCAGGTGTGTGTGCTGTGTGTGCATGCTGTGTGTGTGTGGAATGTGGTATTGTGTCTGCATGCTGTGTGTATATATTATGTGGTGTGTGTGTGGTGTGTGCTGTATACATGTTGTGTGTGTGTGGTGTGTAGTACTGTGTGTGCATGCTGTGTCTGTGTGTGTGGTGTGTGCATGCTGTGTGTGTGTGTGCATGCTGTGTGTGGTGTGTAGTGTGTGGTATTGTGTGTGCATGCTGTGTGTGTGTTGTGTGGTGTGTGTGTGGTATGTGCTGTATGCATGCTGTGTCTGTGTGCTGTGTGTGCTGTATGTGTGTAGGGTGTGTGGTGTGTGCATGCTGTGTCTGTGTGTGTGGTGTGTGCATGCTGTGTGTGTGTGTGTGCTGTATGTGTGTGGTGTGTAGTGTGTGGTATTGTGTGTGCATGCTGTGTGTGTGTTGTGTGGTGTGTGTGGTATGTGCTGTATGCATGCTGTGTTTGTGTGCTGTGTGTGCTGTATGTGTGTAGGGTGTGTGGTGTGTGCATGCTGTGTCTGTGTGTGTGGTGTGTGCATGCTGTGTCTGTGTGTGTGGTGTGTGTGTGCTGAATGTGTGTGGTGTGTTCTGTGTATGCATGCGTGTGTGTGGTGTGTCGTGTGGGTGTGGTATGTGCTGTATGCATGCTGTGTCTGTGTGCTGTGTGTGCTGTATGTGTGTGGGGTGTTCTGTGTGTGCATACTGTGTGTGTGTGTGGTGTGTGGTGTGGTGTGTGCATGCGTGTGCTATGTGTGTATGGTGTGGGGAACACTAAACCGAGGACGACTATTTGTAACGTACAGTTCACAAAATTTATAATTCATCAAAATATTTTTCTAAAAATCCAATGAAAAAATAATAAAGCTCCACCATCCAGAGAGAAAAATGGTAAAAAGCCGCGGAGAAGCAAATATCAAAAGAAAAGTAGAATCTTCAGATAAGTACATAAATGCCACTTTCTCCTGGGTGGGGGTGGAGCCTTCTCCTGGGATGGGTGGAGTCTTCCCCTGGGATGGAGGTGGAGCCTTTTCCTGGTGTAGGGGTGGAGCCTTCTCCTGGGTGGGGGTGGAGCCTTCTCCTGGTGTAGGGGTGGAGCCTTCTCCTGGGGTGGGTGGAGTCTTCCCCTGGATGGAGGTGGAGTCTTCCCCTGGGTGGGGGTGGAGCCTTCTCCTGGGATGGGTGGAGTCTTCCCCTGGGATGGAGGTGGAGCCTTTTCCTGGTGTAGGGGTGGAGCCTTCTCCTGGGTGGGGGTGGAGCCTTCTCCTGGTGTAGGGGTGGAGCCTTCTCCTGGGGTGGGTGGAGTCTTCCCCTGGATGGAGGTGGAGTCTTCCCCTGGGTGGAGGTGGAGCCTTCTCCTGGGATGGGTGGAGTCTTCCCCTGGGATGGAGGTGGAGCCTTTTCCTGGTGTAGGGGTGGAGCCTTCTCCTGGGTGGGGGTGGAGCCTTTTCCTGGTGTAGGGGTGGAGCCTTCTCCTGGGGTGGGTGGAGTCTTCCCCTGGATGGAGGTGGAGTCTTCCCCTGGGTGGAGGTGGAGCCTTCTCCTGGTGTAGGGGTGGAGCCTTCTGGGGTGGGTGGAGCCTTCTCCTGATGTAGGGGTGGAGCCTTCTCCTGGGGTGGGTGGAGCCTTCTCCTGGGTGGGGGTGGAGCCTTCTCCTGATGTAAGGTGGAGCCTTCTCCTGGGATGGAGGTGGAGCCTTCTCCTGGTGTAGGGGTGGAGCCTTCTCCTGGGTGGGGGTGGAGCCTTCTCCTGGTGTAGGGGTGGAGCCTTCTCCTGGGGTGGGTGGAGTCTTCCCCTGGATGGAGGTGGAGTCTTCCCCTGGGTGGGGGTGGAGCCTTCTCCTGGTGTAGGGGTGGAGCCTTCTCCTGGGCTGGGGGTGGAGCCTTCTCCTGGTGTAGGGGTGGAGCCTTCTCCTGGGGTGGGTGGAGCCTTCTCCTGGTGTAGGGGTGGAGCCTTCTCCTGGGGTGTGGTGGAGCCTTCTCCTGGATGGGGGTGGAGCCTTCTCCTGGGGTGGGGTGGAGGCTGCTCCTAGGGAGGGAATGGAGTTTTCTCCTGGGACAGGGGTCCACGTACCGGAGTTCTGTGGGGCTGGGGTTCTGGGCGGTTCAGAGATGTCAGGTTTCAGTGATGAGGTCTCCCTGACATGCCCCAGACATCTACAAAGCACAGGTTCAGGGGAAACAGAAATGTCTTCTGGCTAAGGGAGCATGGCACCAGGCTGGCAGGCTGCGGGGTCCCACCACCCCAGGGAGGTGGAGGAGCACAGCACAGGACGGGAGGCAGCCAGAGCCTCAGCCCAGCCAAGGCCATCCCCAGATGGGCTGTCAGCACAGGACCTCCCCACGCAGAAGTCAGTGTGGACACCTGCTTTAGCAGGGTGGTGTGTGGGCAGTGCCTGGCACCAGCTAGGAAGCACTCTCTAAAGACATGTGAACCAGGACCCCAGGGAGGCTTCTCTAGCTGTCAGGAGGCACTCAGGTTGGGGACAAGCTACACGACACCTGGAGGACCCAGGCAGGCGGATGCAGCACCTGGAGGTCGGGCCGGGCAGATGTGAGGCTCTCCCAAGCTATGTCTAGAGACCAGGGGCCGAGGGCATGGCCCTGCACACAGTGGGCAGAGGCCCAGCACTCCCCAGGCCCTGCCCGGATCAGCTCCAGACCCCCGGAAGTGAGCTCTGCCCAGCCTCAGGGAAGAGTGTGCGGCTACAGGATGTGCCCCCAGAGGGTGGCATGGTCAGCACCCCGGCCTGGCCGGCAGACCCCTGGCTACAGGAGGGAAGGGCAGGTGTCTGCTGCCTCCATGAGAGACAGGGAGGTGGGGAGATGGCAGGGCCCGGTGGGGAGAGGGAGAGGGAGGTGGCCGCAGGTGTGTGCCCCAGCACCTTGGACCACAGCGGGAGAGCTGGGGCAGCCTCGTAGCCCTGTCTCCTGGGACCAGCCTTCCTCAGCTTCCCGAGGGAAGAACGTCCTCAGGGTGAGTTCGAGGATGGACTCAGAGCAGGAAGGGGACCCACTCCTCAAGCAGTTCCCATGGTGGGAGACTTGAGGGGCGTGAATAGAGCCAGCCCTCCAGGGATCAAATCCCACCCCTGCTCCTGACGAGCTGTGTGACCTGGGGTGAGTTACTTAACCTTCCTGTGCTTCAGTTCCTCTTCCATCCAGTGGATGACTGCTCATTCTCCTGAGGCGTAAGTCAATTAGAATCAAGTGCTCAAAATAGTGCCCTGCCCCGGTAAGTGCTCAGAGAGGGGAAGAGCCGAAGCCAGTGACCCTGTGACAGCCGTGCAGCCATGGTGATGGCAACGAGGAGGGCCGTCCCCGCTCCTAGGGGACAGATGGCTTACGGAGATGCTTCCCTAACAGCGTGGCTCGTTTTCCTCTACCAACCAGGCCTGCCCGGCAGCTGTGTGAGCCGGTTCGGCTCCCGTCTCTCCTCACTCCTGAACCAAGAGCATCTTTCCCTCCCGAGATGAAGAAGGCCTACGAGCAGGTGCCCTGAGGGGGCAGACCGCGGCAGGCCCCATGGCCAGGATCAGTCTCCAGCTGGCGCCAGGCACAGGGCCTGGGGACAGTGCGGCATGGCCAGGAGAAGGTGACTGACCCTCAGGGCCTGGCCACGCCTGGAGCCACCCTTCCTCTGTGGCCTCTGCTCTGCAGCTGACTCCTGGAGACCCCGAGGCCACAGGGCCGGCTCCCAGCATGTACGTCGTGGTCCACCAGAAACCATGAGGCAGCTGCCCCCGGTGACCTCGGAGCCAGGTCCACCTTGAGATGACCCCCACCTCCCGGGAGGAAAGCTGGGGCAGGTGTGTGGACCTGCTCACAGGCCTCAGGTGCAGGCAGGGGCCGGCCCAGGAGCCCCAGAGCCGGCGGCCCGCCTAGCCCTGCTGCGGACTCGGGTGGGGAGAACCGAGCTCGGGCTCAGCCCGGAGGAGCGTGCTGCAGCAGCTTCAAGGGAACCCACCGGAAGCTTAGAAGAGACTGAAGCCGTGAGTAGAGCATCACCCCAGTGCCCCCAGGTTAGTGACTGGGACAATGTGGCATTTCCATTGTTGTAGAAACAGTCGCTTTAAAAATATTCCAGGATATTAAAATCACTTACTGTGTGTCAGAAATCTAATTGCCGTGATTAAGCCTAATGAGCGTGAGTCACCTGAGCAGAAAGAACCAGGAGAGCGTGGCTCTGCCGTGACAGCGGCGCTGGGAGCCAGCCCCACCTGGGAGCTAATGTCCCCAGCACCACAAACGCCAGCTTCTGACGGCTGGACAAGAAGACGGCAGGACCGAGGCCGTGGTGAGCAGTGGTGAGCGGCGGTGAGCCACCGCGGACCCGGGCGCTGCTGTGCTCCCAGGGCTGCGGCAGGAAGGCAGAGCCTCACCTCCCAGGAAAGAGCTTCGGCAGCGAGCTTCCTGGCCCAACAGGCCCAGGACAGGGCAGCCGCTGCCCTTGGGTGGTCAAGCTCCCTAAATGCTGCCAACATGTCCCCAGCCCCGGAGAGACAGGTCCAGAAGCAGACGGAGCCACAGACGCAGCTCAGGGGCGGGGCGACAGCTTCAGGCAGCCCTGGGTCAGAGCCGGAGACCTGTGTGGCTGGACCAGCCGAAGGGTTATTTCTGTGCCTCATTTTCGACCTCTGGAAAATGAGGAGGAAGTGACCATCTCGCCAGCCATGGAAGCGAGTTGGTGTAAATAGCCGCGGGAAGAGACCCTGCGACAACCCCGCCGACCGCCGGACCCAGGCTGGAGGGGCGCTGCTGGAGAGGAGCTGGTAAGACATAAAGAGCAGGGGCCCACGGAAGACCATGCCCCAGGCTGCCCGTGAGCGCCAGGGTGACCGTCGGGCACAGGCACCGCAGCCCTTGCTCCTGAGCCTGGCAGAGGCGGCTCGCCCTGACGGACAGTCCGTGGCACCTCCTCAGTGTCTCCTGAAGGCTCTGAGCCAGCAGGAATGCACACCCGTCAAGGCCTGTCCACGCACATCACGGCTGAAACAATCCCCTTCGTGCTGGAGCCACTACCTACGTGACTGGCAGGCTGCCCGTCGTGGGCAGGTTGGCATTCGCTGTGTTTCTGCCCAAGAGAAGGGACACAGCCAGCACAGGGAGCTTTTATTAGCAGACAAAAGCACAGCACCACGGAGCCGAGACGCCCCCGCCTGCAGGGCTGCGCTCCCGAGCCAGCCTGGCCACTTATCCACCCAGGAGGCCTGTTGTGGACCCAGGAGCCCAGGGGAGAGCTCAGCGCACCGCGGCCGTCACCCTGGTGCCCCTGCCTTCATGTGCCCTCGCTCATCCACCCATCTGTATTCTAATTGTTTACTAATTTTCTTATTAATGGAGAGGCTGTGCCTGAGCATCTACGCTCCTTGCAGGGTGAGTAATGCTTATTTCTGGATCCAGCTCTGTTCTGACGGATCTTATGAGCACCACCAAAGGGCATGAGAAGTTTCCAACCGGCTCAGTTACAGCCCGACTGGCAGCCTGCTGCGGCTGGAACCGTCCCCACAGCTCCAGTGCAGGAGACCCAGTCCCCACAGTCACATGTCAGTGCCTTTGGAGCTGGGGCCTTGGGGGGAATTGGACTGGAGGAGGTCATGAGGGTGGCCCTGTGCTGGCCTTAGTGGCTTCATAGGAGGGGAGGAGAGGTCTGAGCTGACACCCCTGCCCTGCCCTCCTCATGGTGCATCCATAAAGCCCTCAACAGAAGCCAGGCTGATGCTTCCCTTCCTCCAGAGTCAGGACCCAAACAGACCTCCGCTCTTTATAAGCTACCCAGTCTCTGGTCTTCAGTTACAGCAACACAAAATGAAGTCAGACACAACTCAAAACAAAGTTCAAGGCTATTTATAGGATTACAAAAGTATGCAGCACCCCAAAAGGTAAACTCACAATTTCCGGTATCCAATAAATTATCAGGCACCCAAGGAATCAAGCAATACAACAGGAGATAAATCAATCAATTCAAAGTGAGTCAGAACTGACTCAGATGTTAGAATTTAAAGACAAGGAAACCAAAAACAGTTACTATGATCATAGTCTATAGGCTCAGAAAGCTAAGTGGAGACAAGATCATCCATCATCCAGAGAGGTGACTGCGAGAGATGTCAAACACCCCAGCTGGGGTAGCAGCTTAGAGACATTGCAGAACAATTAGTCAATTTGAAAACTACCAGAAATGAAACACAGATAGAATCATTTTAAAAAGTGGAAAGACCACCCGTGAGCTATACCACAAATGCAAATAACTTCCATGAGCGTAATTGAAGTCTGAGAAGGAGAACATTTGAAGAATCAATCCCTAAAGGTCCAAATTACATCATAAACCCACAGATCCAAAAAGCTGAACAGAGCCTCAGCGGATGGAAGAGCAAGCCAGCTCCCGCTGGACGTCCCACCCAGTCTACACCAGCCACCAGCAGCAACCCTCAACTCAAAACCTCGTCCACAGGCAGCGGAACCAGTGTAGCAGAGCTGCCGGCAGACTTCTCACCAAGACGGCAAAACAAGAGGAGACCGAGAACACAGCTAGCGGGGAGGCTAACGGGAAAACAGCGTCAGCCCGAGAATCCCAGCGGTGACTGAGGACATTGGCCAGCTGGTCCTAAGGTCTCTTTGAAAGGACTAAAGACCAAGAATAGCCAACATAATAAAGAAGGAGAAAGCAAGGTTGGGAGAGGACGTCACCCTCCCTTGGGACCCGCAGTGTCCCAGCAAGGCTCATGGTGAGGTGACAGGGACAGGCAAGACCAGGGGCCAGAAGAGAGAAGCCAGAAACCGGCCCCCAAGATCCAGCCCGGGGTCCTCAGCTAAGCCACAGGTGGCACTGGGTGAGCCGCGTCCTGCAGGGGAGCTGGAGGAACTGGCGGCACACCCTCCCACAGACCACACCCCTCCCCCCAGCAGCCCAGGAGGCACCTCCGGAAGATGCAGATGCAGACAGAGGAAACTCCTGGGAGGTGACAGGGAGAAAAGCCAGATGTCCTGGGGAGGTGGTGACTTTTCTGCACGACACCAAAGGCTCCGATGGTGAAGGCAGCATTTCATAAGCTGGACTTGGTAGAATTGCTGGGGAAATGGGTTCTGTGGAAGGCAGCACCGAGAAACGAGAAGAAAAGCCCAGACCTGGGGAGAATGTCTGCCCAAGACGGATTCACTATTCAAAATACACCGAGTTCTCAGATCTCAACAGTAAGAAATCACCACAGTAGGGTCAGAGACTCCTAGAGAACGCATGATGATGGCGGTAAATCCAAGAGAAGGCTCTCCCCACCGTAGATGACCAGGGAAATACAGAATCCGACCCGAGACCCCGCCGCACACTCCTAGAGTTGCCGAAATCCAGGGCTCTGCCCGCTCCTGGGGCTGTGGAGAGGGTGGAGGGTCAGGAGCCTCGCTCTACCGCTGGGAATCCATGGTCCAGCACTTTGGAGAGCAGCCTGGCAGTGTCACAGAACTAACGTACCCTCACATACACTCCTTGACACTCATGGGAAGGAGTCAAAGCCATGGCCACGCGCCTTCGCCCCCCACACATGTGTCCACGGCTGCGTTACCAGTGATTGCTGAGGCCTGGAAGCCAGGTGCCCTTCCCAGGTGGCTGGATAAATAAGGCTCGGTCACCTCGGGCAGTGGACTAGCACTCAGGGCTTAGAAGGAAAGACGGAGAAGACCTGGGGGAAGCTCAGAAACAGGGAGCCCGTCGGCAGCTTCAGACACTCCATAAAAGCAAAACCGGGGAGGCCACCCACAGCCACAGGGAGCCCAGGGCCAGCAAGAGGGGAGGGAGGTGGGCAGAGCACAGAGGCCCCTGGAGCAGAGGACGCCTGCTGCCACGTGGAGACGCCTCACATGCACTACTCGAAACCCACGGGACAGAACCACAGGGTGGACCCTGGGGTGAGCCGGACTCGGGTGACTGCGGGAGTCATGTGGGCTCACCGATCAGGATGAACGTGCGCCGTGGGGAGTTGGCGGGGGCCGTGCTGGGGACACGGGTGGGGGAGTCACTTGACCTTCCTCTCAGTTTCCCTGTTGACCTAAAACTGCTGTAAAAACTGCCTGTTTAAAGGGTCGTGCTAGAATTCTGCATTCAACCAAAGAACTTTAAGTAGACCATAACTAATAGAAAGTAGTGAAGGCCAGGTGCTGCTTCAGACCCTCCAAAGCTGAAGGCCGGCGCCGCCCGCAGACCTGCGCAAGAAGTGGCGGGAAGGTCCTCGCAGGGGACCCGGAGGTGCCAGAGGGAAGAGGGGCTAGCGGAGGAGCAGGGGCCGGCGGCTCGTGGGCGGGGGGCATTTCATTTCTACTGCGTGACCGTTTCCATTGTCTCCACAGAACCGTAAGATGATGTGCTAATAACATGGCCGCTGGTGGAGTGCCTGGCAGCAGCTGGTGACACACAGGACAGGGACAGCTTTAAGGCCATTTGCACCTGCCCTGTGTGGGGCGGGGGTTCCCGGGGCAGGTCAGCAGAGGAGACAGAGGGTGTTAGTACAGTGAGACCCGGCCGGACGTGACATCATGGATCATTTCAACCTTTTATACCAGAACAGGACGACACCCAGGGAATGGACCGGTTTTCCCGGTGGAAATTGAGTCACTGAACAAAGGAGGGACGATTTAGAGAGCGTGTCCGCGTGGGCACTCGGGAACCTGGGTTTCTGGGTTGGAGGTCAGCAGCCAGCACCTGGAGAGGGGTTATCTCAGAAGAGATGAGTGATTCCTAGAGACCTTCCCCCTGGGCTTGATGTGTCCCTTTGTCCCCTCCTGTGGCCAGCACCTGAAAGGGACTGACCTTGAGAAGGAGGAAAGCCATCAGTGCAGGGCTTCTTTCCATTCCCCTTCCCAGGCCACACGGGGTTTTTTATCTCCATATCCAACAGACGGCCACTCAACACCATGGAGTATGTCTTTAATGGAGGAAAGGAAAAGGAAGGGCCGCGGAGGATTATAGTCGTATTATTCACAAATCTGTTCAAAGATGTAAACAGGGTGATCGTGGCCTCAGCCCAGGGGACAGAACATTGCCAAACACTCACGCAACAAATAAGAAAGATGTGACAAACACCAGGTCCCTGGGGAGGCAGCTCGGTGACAGAGCCCCGTCCAGCGGGAGAAGGCCAGGCACCACCCCAGCACCCACCCACCCCAGGGGGAATGCCAACATTAAGAGGAGTAGAAGGAAAAGTAGGAACATCTACAGCCGCAGTTTGGGGGTTCCGTTCCCTTCTCTCTGTAGCTGGTAGAAGAGGCAGGCAGGCCACCGGGGATCCCTAGGAGGTGAGCCACCCTGGAGAGCGGCCCGCTCTGCAGACACCAGCAGGCACGGCCCAAGTTTGTCCTTGGATCACAGTGGAAATGAGTCAGAGACCCCACACTGAAGGACCTCTGGAAGAGCATCAAATATGTGGAAAACGAATAACATGCCCTTACCTCACCCCTGGGTCGGAGAAGAAATCAGGGGGAAATAAGGAAGAGTTCTGAAGAAAATGAAGACGAGACCAGCCCATGGAAAGCCATGTCTGCCAAGCACCTCGGAGAGACGCGAGAGCGGGGTCTCTGGCCAGGCAGGAGGAGAGGCTTCGGGTCCGCGGCCTCCCTTCACCTCCAGGGGCAGAAGGAAGGAAGGAACGGGCATCGCATCCCCCCAGGGGAGCAGGGGGCAGGAAAGGCACAGCACCGTGGAGTGCAGAGGTGGCCCTCAAGCAGAGGAGCTGCACAGGCCGACCCCGCCTTGGGAGGGTGCAGAGGCCTCGCCAGAAGGCCCGGGCTCCTCTGGGGTCTCCTGGACAGCTCAGCTCCCAGGCACCCTGCTGGCTGGCAGCCTCCACCTTGCCCTGGAGGGACTCGGAGTCCCAAGGGACGCTGGCAGATGATGCCTGGGTGCCACAGGGGTCCTCTTCCTGCACATGGGGACGGCTCTCAGCCTCCGTGGTCACACCTGGCCCACAGAGTGCAGGCAGGAGCTGCGGAAGCCACTCCCAGCCCTGCCCAGGAGCTTCCTCGGTGTCAGCCTCTCTCTGTGCCCTGGGGACTCAGGAAGGTTCAGGAGGACAGGAGGCGCTGGGGACTGGCCCCTGGTGCCACCAGGGTCCACAGGTTGGCATCCTAACCTCCAGGCATCTGTTTGGGGCTTTCTAAAGTCATTAAGCTGGATCCGGGGGTCTAGGGGTCAGGGTCCTACAGGAAGAGGCCCTGGGAGCCAGAGCACCATCTCCCGCCCTGAGGACACAGGGACACACGGCCATCTCAAAGCCCAGAAGAGCGTCCTCATCGGGACCTGAGTCACCAGCACCTTCGTCAGGGGCTCTGGTCTCTGGACTGGGAGGAAGTGAATTTCTGTGGTGAAGACCCCCAGGCTGGGCTACTGCACGTGGAGCCCACCCACGGGAGGGGAAGGGGAGGATCATGGAGTCACTGCTCAGATGGGTGCAGCAGGAGGTCCCAACCAGCTTCAGCTGACACCAGACCCCACTGCCCTGTCCTGTGCCGTGAGGGGGACGGCTTCCTCCCCTGCTGAGCCCCAAGCTCTGGGCATCCCCGGCCGCAGGCAGAGGCAGGTCCCCGAGGACCAGAGAAGCTGGCACGACCTTGGGTGACACGAGGAGGGGAAGACAGAGCAGCAGCCAGGCAGCCCCAGGATGAGAAGGACATCAGAGCAAACATGCCACCGTGAGAGAGGGGACTGTCCCCTCCTCTGATCTGCACAAGCCTCCCCCAGCGGCCCACTGGAGATGGCAGCTGGAAATGGGGCTCAGAGAGCAGGCTGCACCTGACAGCAGAGGGCAAGAGGGCAGGGACCGGGGACCGGGGGACACCAGGGAGCAGACTCCAGGAGCTCAGGGTGCAGAGGGCTGGAACACCAACGGCCTCTGGAGACAGAAATTTCAAAATCTAGCGACAAATATAAAGCAACGCTGTGTTCAATGAGATCAATACACAGGGGAGGTCAGAGTCAGAGGTGTCCAGAGAAAAACTTACAGAGTAACAAGGGGAGCCTGTGGCTTAGATAAGGTGTCCCCTATGTGTTAGCTAGAGTGGCCTCTATGTGTTAGAGTGACTTCTATGAGTTACATAGAGTGGCTCCTATGGGTTAGATAAGTGTCCCCTATGGGGTATATAGAGAGTCCCCTGTGGGTTAGATAAAGTGGTCTCTATGGGTTAGATAGAGTGGCCCCTGTGGGTCAGATAGAGTCCCCTGTGAGTCAGATAGAGTGTCCCCTATGTGTTAGAGAGTCCCCTATGTGTGAGATGCAGTGTCCCCTGTGAGCTAGATAGAGTGTCCCCTGTGGGTCATATAGAGTGTTCCCTATGGGTTAGATAGAGTGTCCCCTGTGGGTCAGATAGAGAGTCCCCTGTGGGGTAGATAAAGTGCTCGCTCTGCTACAGGCTCTCAGAGGGCCACCAGGGGGCTGAGGGGTACCTGGGATGGCTGGGGCCAGGGTGGGCTGTGCACAGTGTGAGAAGCCCAGGACCCTCTCCATGCTGGCTTCAGGCTGTCACTTGGGAGTGCAGTGCCGTTGAGCTAGACCTGGGGACGGGGTTGTTTGTCCGAGCTGCTCACAGGCGTTGCTCTGGGGAGGCTGGAGTTGGGCCTGTGGTGGACAGGAAGGGCAGGACAGCAGGCACTTCTTCATGAGATGCAGGGATTTGACCTGTGGAGCCGAGGACAGGCCCCAGGAGAAGGGAGGCCAAGGCCCCAGTGGAGGTCGAATGGGCCTGTCGTGGGCGCAGAGCTGAGCACCCCTCACTCACTGGTCTGCGTGGGGACTGTATCAGGGTGCTGGGGCGAGCCCCTTTATGCAGCAAAGGTCCTGCTGTCAGGAGGCCCAAGGGCAGGCCTGCTGGGAGGGAGAGTGCACCTTACATTCAGCTCATTCGCCGTCCAACGTCCACCGCTTGTAGACAGGTGATGGGCGGGGCGTCAACTTCACTAAGTCTAATTTTTAAAAATGCGATTTCTAATGTAATGGGTGTTATTTTAGAATAGTTTTTTCTTTACAGGAACATTGGAAAGATGGCACCATGTTCCCGGGAGCCCTGCCCTGGGGGACACCTTTCACCAGCAGGTGCATTTATCCAACTCAGAGCCCTGAACCAAGAGCGTCTCCAGAGCTCCTCCATCTTTGCCCAGGTCGCCTTCTCTGTTCAGCACCATCCTGGACCAAGGTCAGGGCCTTCAGTGAGGCTCTTTGTGCAGGTGTTGTCCCGCTGGGTTCCGCTGTCACAGCCGAGGTCCATCCTGGATCCATCCACCCCAATCGCCTTCTTAGATCCTCAGGCATCAAGGCCCATTTTTTGTGCATAAACTTCTCAACATTTTGACAAATGCATGGTGTTCTGTCCACAGAAACTATCACCTCTCATGGGCACATCTATGTATTATCTGTGTCACTTATCACAGGAAGTGCTACCTTGCACAATAGACCTACTCAGCCCTCTCTCCATCTCCCAAACCCCAGAAGTCATTTCACTTTCTGTTGGGGTTTGGATGTGAGGTGTCCTCCCAAAGCTCCTGTGTTAATTCAGAGGTGGAGAGGTTGGATTAGGAGCTTAACCTGACCCTGGTCTAAATGCACTGACCGGATGGAGGCTGTGAGCAGGTGGGGCATGGGAGGATGTGGGTCTGGGGGCTGCCCTGGAGGGGTGCATGTGCCCTGCAGTCCCCCTCTCTCTGTGCTGGGCTGCTGTGACCTGGCTGCTTTCCTCGCCACACACTTCTACTTGCCCCCAGAGCGATGGAGTCAGCCAACCATGGACTGAACCTCTGCATCCAGGAGCCAAAATCAGCTTTTCCTCCTCTAAGTTGTTCTCGTCGTGTGTTTTGGACACTGTGGCAAAGAGTTGGTGATAAGTAGTCTGTTCTGCATGTAATTGGAATCATATCATGTGCAGGCTTCTGAGCCTGGCTTGTTACTTTGCAATGCCAAGTCCACGTCGATCCCTACCTGGGTTTATGTGTGCTTGTTTTTGTTGCTTGACGATACGCGTTTCCTAGATGTACCGCGATTTATCAACGCACCTAACAAGGAGCATCCTGTGCTTACGGTTTTTGATGATTCGTCTAAGGCAGGTATACGTTTGTGTGAAATGTTTTATGCAGATAGAAGTTTTCAAATCAGTTGAGTAGATTCCCAGAAGCATGACTGCTGGGTTATTTGGTAAAACTTTGCTTAGTTTTGTGAGAAGCTGCCAAATTATCTCTCAAATGTCCTGAGTGTTGCCTGCCCACCAGCGAGGGCCCGCGCGCCCGCTGCTCTCTCCTTGCTGGCATTTGGTGCCGCCAGATTTTATTTTGCTTTTTGGAATTTTAACTGTGCTAACAGGTGTGTGCTGGTCGCTCACTGTTTCGCAGTTATCCAATGGCAAATGATTTGAGCAGCTTTTCATGTATATATTTGATATATATTCTTCCTTTTTTTTTTTTTGCAAAACATCTGCTCAGAAATTTTGTATATTTTTTAGCTGGGTTGTTTGTTTTCCTGTGGTTTAGTTCTGATCTTTCTTGACATATTTTGGATACAAGTCTTTCAAGAATTATGCATTATAGGCTGGGTACAGTGGCACACACCTATAATCCCCAAGGCTCGGAGGCTAAGGCAGGAGGATCATGAGTTCAAAGCCAGCCTCAGCAACAGCAAGACCCTAAGCAACTCAGTGAGACCCTGTCTCTAAATAAAATACAAAATAGGGCTGGGGTGTGGTTCAGTGGTCAAGTGTCCCTGAGTTCAATCCCTGGTACCAAAAAAAAAGAATAATGCATCACAAATAATTTCTCCCAGTCTATGACTGATCTTTTTGTCATCTTAATGTTATGTTTTGCAGAGCAAAAAGCTACAATCTTAAAATCCAATTTCTCAGTTTTTCCTTCAGGGATGGTATTTCCATTGTTTCATCAGAAAATCTCATTGTGGGTCTGGGGATGTGGCTCAAGCGGTAGCGCGCTTGCCTGACATGCGTGCGGCCCGGGTTCGATCCTCAGCACCACATGCAAACAAGGATGTTGTGTCCACCCAAAACTAAAAAATAAATATTAAAAAATTCTCTCTCTCTCTCTCTCTCTCTCTCTCTCTCTCTCTCTCTCTCTCTTTAAAAAAAAGAAAAAAGAAAAAGAAAATCTCCTTGACGAACACAAGTCACCTGGGTCTTCTCTGCAGCTTGCAGAGGGCTCAGAAAGCCGCACTTTGCATTTACAGCCATGATGCACAGTGAACTTTGTGAAGGACCCAGGGTGTTTGTGAAGAGGTCGTTCCTTGCACTTCCCACCTGCGTTTGTTGAAGTGACCGTCCCTTCCCTGCATTGCCGATGCTCCCTCCTCAGGGGTCAGCTGGTGCCTTGGGCGGGTCCATCTCTGGGCTCCCGTCCTGCTCCTGGACTCGCTGTCTGATCCTTCTTCAGGGCCACACTGGCGTGGTGGCTGCTCCTGCCAGGAGCCTGGGAAGGCGGTGTGGAGCCGCCAGCTCTGTCCTCCCGCAGCATGGGCTTGATGACCAGGCTGTCTGCCTCCTGCAGGGGCTCAGGTGGCTGCCGGGCGTCCAACGTGGCTCCTGAACTTTCGTTCCTGGTCCTATCTTGGCATCTTGTCATTTATTGCATTTTGTATGTTTCATAGCCATATAGCTAAGCACCTAGGGTTTCACACTGGGGTAAGGGGGTTCCCCTTCATCAGTGGAACATAGGGTCCCAGACCCCCATAGATGTCTATAGTAATCGGTAGTTCCCAAGCCCCTGTCTACCACGTTCTTTCCCTAATGCAGACCTATGATCAGTATTACATATTTATATGTGATATAAATCATGCATAATTATGTATCACATGTCAAATTTATATGAGGTATAGATATACAAGATTCAGATCACATATAAATGATATAAGTTCTTAAAGTAGGCACAGTGAGAGGTTAAAACGAATAGCCACTAATAAAGTGAGCCGTCACAGCCCTGCAGGATGGTGGAGATCACACAGATGGGCTTTCCCCCCTGAAAGAGTCAAGACAAATACTGACATTTTGGGTGGCAGTTGGCCATGGGTAAGTAAAACCACGGCAGTGGAGTCGCGGGGGCCCGTGGGAGCTGTGGTCAGAGGGGCAGTGTTGGTTCATTTCAGATTCCAGTTCTCCCTGGCTGGTGCATGAGAGGCCAGTGACTTTTGATGGACACTAATGTCCCCCTAGTCATCTGCAGCCTGCTCGTCACCTACTAGTGCCGTGAGCGTTTGCTGCTGTTGTATGAGACGTCCCCTCACTGGCCAGCGCCTTGCTATCCCTGGTCATTTCCTTGTTCTGAAGTCTGCTTTTCCTAAGATTAATGCGATTACTTCTGCTTTGTTCTGGTTAGTGTTTCCACGTGTGTCTTTCTCCATCCTTTTGGTTGGAACCTGTCCGTCTTCCTATGAAGTGGCCTTCCTGGGAACAACACAGCCAGGCGGTTTCCTAATCCGCTGTGACAACCTGTCTTTGAAGTGGTGTATTTAGGTCGCTCACAGTCACGGTGTCTATTTACAGACTTGGACTCCGGTCCATGTCTACCGTGATCTCGTCTTTTGTCCATCCACAGCTCTGTTCTCCCCAACCCGCCTTCCTGGGCTCCTCAGTTTTAGGTTGAGACACTGGACGAAGCCCCCATGCGGCCCAGGCCCCGCCCATTTCCAGCCCTTAGTGGCTTCCTTAGTGGAGTCTGCAAGGATCCCTGAGGACCGGCCTCGCCTGTCCTCGAATCTCACCAGGGCTGCTCCAGGGCGTGCAGAGCTCCCTGCTCTCCACCCAGGGCACTGCGCCTTCCCCTGGTGCCCCCACGTGCCACACTCGCCCCAGCACTGTGACTGGCATTGTTCTGAGCTCATTTTTAGTCACTTCAAACTGGGAAGAGTTTCAGTTTCACTGCACCCTCCCTCTCTGATTCCCTGTGCGCGCTTCGGGGTTTCTGGAACGTCCTTCCCCCCTTTTCTGGGAGCTTCTTTCAGCAACTCCACCCTTAGGCGCCTCGTCTATTGAGGAAGCCTCCTTTCCTTTCCCTTCTGAGGGGCGGCCTCACAAACACTGAACTCTAGCTTCATGGGCCCGTTGTTCCTTATTTCTTCAACCCTCTCGTCTTCACGGCTAACGGGGAATCCAAGGCCACCCTCCTCGGGCCCCTGGAAGGGCGCAGGGTCAGTCCCTGGCTCCTTTCAGCCGGTTTCTTGGTGTTTCCGGTGGTTGGAGTGGGATGTGCTGAAGTCTGGAGGTTTTCATCAGGAGCAGGGTTCCGTAGGCCTCCTGCTCTGTGCTCTCTGAGCTCCTGAACCTGTGGTTGGTGACTGGAAACCTCTGCAGTCCTACCCCACGAATGTCTTCCCTCTGTCCTCCTCACTCCCACCTGGGCACGTGGCCTCGTGATGTCCTCTCCAAAGGGCTTGTGGCTCCTCCCCTGTGGCCTTGCTGGCTGAAGCCCACCAGGCCTCTCTCTTGCCTGGTTCCTGCTCGATTCCTGCAGTTTTCCCCAGCAAACATCCCACGTTACTGGCCTCTCTTAATCTCAGGGTCTCCTCTCAGCTTTGGCTTCCTTCTCCCATGTGCACGCACCACCCCTCAGGGGCGACCCACAGAGAACCTGACCCTGCTGCACTCTGCCTGGCCTCCCTCAGACTCGGTGGCTGGTCTGTTCTCTGGTCGAAGTCAGGGTCCAGCTCGCAGGATCTGGAAGGCTCGTCAGAGTCCTGAGCCAACAGCACCCCATCTATGTGTCGGTTCTTTTTTTCCAAAAGCAGGTGTCCCCCGATGGGATGGGAGTTCACTGGAAGGGCGCAGAGGGGGCTGGGCTTGGGGGACTGGGGGATTCGGTTCTGCTAGACCACCCCTCCCCTCTCAGGTAGATGACATTGGCGTGGGGCGAACGCGGGTCTCTCACTCTGTGGAGCCTGGTTTGCACCTTGCCCTGTTGTCGTTCTCAGTGTCAGACAAGACAGCTTCCTGGTGGCGACTTGGCATCTTCTCCCCTCTCTGCTTCCACAGCGGCCAGTTCAGCGGAAACCTGTCCCTGTTCAGGAGCCCGTGGGGCTGCACAGCAGCATGTCCTGTGGCTTCCACACACACCGCAGCTTCAGCAAACCCACTCCCGTCCCCAGAATGCCCAGACCCAGGGTGGCAGGCTTTGCTGTGTGTGTCAGTGACCAATCCCACCAACTCAGGAGTGTCTCCACCCCCTCGCTGCCCCTGCGTGGATCCGGTGGGCCCAGCACTGTACCCCCTTCAGCCCCATCTCCACCAGGCCCCGAGCACAGGCCGCAGCCTCCAACTGTAACTGGAGCAGAGAGTACACTCCCCAGACACACCTGGCTGCTCAGAAATTACGGGCGCCGAGGAGCCTGGCGTTGGGGACCCAGGCTGCAGAGTGCCACTGGACAGCCTCATGCAGCTGCCTTTGCAGGGAACAATAAGTCCAGCCACCCGTTCTCATCTCCACGACGTACCCAAGCCTCGAGTGCCCAGGCAAATGCCACATGAGGTGGAGATTTGCCCCTTGATTCACAGCCCAGACAAGACTGTGCCAGGGGAGGAGGGAGTCATTAAACCCATGTTGCAATGTCACCAGAAAAGGGATTGCACACTGTGTGGCCAAAGAGCCACAGGTGTCCACGTTAGAGCTGGGCCAGCTCCACCTGGCTGTCCCACTACCTGAGATCCTGTGCCTGACATGGTGGCAGTGGCCCCACCACCTACTAACCCTTGGCCTCTGAGCAAATCTGGCCCCTCCCTGCCTTGCTGGCCTCCCCTAGGCCTGCAGCACATGCACACGTGCACACAGACACTCAGACCCTGGCCCCGGGTGTGCTTTGAGCTTCCCAGGGACACCTCCTCTGTGACGGCAGGTCACGTGGGCAAGCAGCTGTGTGTACACCATCAGCATTCTGCGTGCTCATGGCTTAGCTTCCTAATCGTGTCCAGTGCCTGTGCTGTCCCCTCAAGCAAGAGGCCGCCATTTACTAAGTCAGCTCCCCTCACGTGGGTCCTTCATCCAGTTGTTCACTGCTCGGAGAATCCTGCCTTGGAAACAGCGCTGCCCGTGGGCGCGGCCTCCTCCAGCTGGGATGACTTGGCAGGGGCTGGGACTCCATTTACCTACAGCAAAATCCACAGCATCACACACAAATAGTCAACAGGCTCCGGGACTTTGGTAGCATGGGATCCTCCCCTGGAGGGCCAGCCCCTGAGGGCCAGCTTGGTGTTTGTTCCTGCTGTGTCCTGACCCCAGGGACAGGGCAGCTCACAGGAGGCACTAGTCTATTGAACAAAGGCCTCGTGTGGAGCCGCCTGCATTTCCAGCCGTGGGCTCTGGCTGAGAATGCTCCAGGCTCCCAGGAAGTCTGGCTCCAGAACCTGGGACCCCGCCCTCCACCCCACAGATTCTGGGGAGGCCTCCAGCAAACCTGCTCTCCCTGCCATGGATGGCCCCATCCAGAGGCCACGGGTGAAGAAACGTTTGGGACTTGAGCTCATCCACAGTCATGGAAGTCCAGGGCATGAGGCAGTCCCAAGCCCCAGGGGCCAAGTCCTGTGACACAGCCCTTCCCAGGCCCCAGTAGGATGTGCAGAACAGGTCGTTATGGATTCTGGAAGGACTTCCCAGGCTCAGCAGAGATCAGCTGCAAGGTGTTGCTGAAGGTGCGTGGTGACAGAGGATGCCCCCTCCCCTCCAGCCTGTGCCATCCCTGCCCATCACGGTGCTGGTGGCCCAGGAGGACATTCTGACACACAGAGTCCCCAAGATGCAGCCCTTTGCTTCCTCCCCAGCACTCGACCCAGCAGCTTTGGGTGGTAGGACCCTTGGCCCGCAGCCCTCTGCAGCTATGGGCCACTGTCACCTCACGGATGCCAGCGGTCCACCCAGAGCCTCTGCACAGGAAAACAACCCAGCAAAGCCGACACCTGGGTCTCCAGGCCCCGGGTCTTCATGGGAGTGTCCCCTCCTGCTGCCGGGGAACGTGCTGACAAAGCCCGAGCGGGGTGTCACCTTCAAGCAGTGGGGAGGCAGGCCTCATGGGGACCATCTCCGCGGGCCTCAGGGACAGCTCTGTCCCCACATCCAGAGGAGATGGGGCCGTGGAGTCTGGCTCTGAGGAAGAAGGTGCTGGAGCCCGCCTCTCCCTATGGGCACCTTTCTCAGGGAAACTTGGTCCAGTGGCCACTTGGTCTCCTAAGTCCAAGGATAAGGGAGTCTCAATCGCCCCTCCTGTCCCTAGGTAACGTAACGGCAGAGACAGGTTAGAAAACCATGGAGGAAAGCGCCTCACACAGGCTCGGAGGGAGATGCGCTCACACTGATTTCCCTTCCATCTCAGCGAACTGCCAGGGAGTGCATAGGACACCTGCCTAGAGGTGGTGAGGGGCTCAGAGAGCTCAGAAAGCTGGTCCAGGGTCACACAGGAAAGGGCCGGCCTGTCTTGAGGCTGCTGTCTGTCCTGAGACCCCCATCCCAACTCCAGACACAGCCTCTGTGTCATGGGACAGCCTGCTGAGGAGCCTGGCGCCCAGGAGAGAGGGGAGAGGCGAAGGCCTCCTAGTGACCACTCATGTCCAATGGCCCATCAGTCTCAGAGGGAGGAAAAGGAACTCAGAGAACTCCCAGCTCCCAGCCATGATGTGTCTGAAGGTCGGCCTTGGGGACCACGTATCCAGAGACTGACCATCACATAATATGGCCACAGACACCACCAGTCCAGGCCTGCCACGTCCACCCTGCCTCTGGGAACTCCAGAGAGGAAGCTGTGCAGCCTGACTTCTCCGAGAGGAAGGAGGGCTCCCACCCATGGTGGTGCATGCTGAGGAGCTCCTGGGCTCATTGCTCTAATTCATCTTTTACTTAAAATGCCTCGTTGGCCTCCCCTGTGAGGATACACACCAGGTGGTCCAGGTGGTCAGCACCTATGGAGAAACCTTTTCCCTGTAGAAGGTGGCCGGGCAGCAGCAGAACCTGCTCAGGGGGTCCAGGCCAGCTCTGTCTCTGCAGGTCCCACACTCAGGCTCCCAGGGGTCATGGGAGGGTCCCCAAGTGGGTGCAAGCTCAGAGGGCCTGCCTCACTGGGCTGCAGCAGCATTCCTCAGCCCTACAGCAGGGGTGGACACAGGGCAGGTGCACCAGCACCTCTGCCTGAAAAAGTCAGAGGGGGGCGCTGGACCCCGAGGGCTCACCACCAGGGTAACAGGCAGCTGTCCTGCCAGAGTGGCCGCAGATGCAGCTGCTGCGGGGCTATGGGAAGCCAGGCCACCTCGGCTGAATCGTGTGCAGAGGCTCAGGGGCCTTCCAAAGTGTTTGGTTTTCTCCTCCTGAATTAAAAAAAAAATAAAATAAAATCTACCTTGTGCCTAACTTGTATTTGTAATGCTTAATTCTTTTCCATAAAGAAGACCCCCAGGTGATATCCACTTCAGATCTCACAAACATGGGCCTGTCCCAGCATACAACGGAAGCATCTGGAACTGCCCCATGGGCTTACATCCATCCTACCTGGGCCTGGGCTATATACAGCTACCTCATCCAGTGAAGTGCTCCTTGCTCCCCAAGCTTCCCCATGGGCCACCCTTCTCATGTGCTCTCTGGTCTGGCCCTTACCTCACACACTCTTACCACACCTAGAATGATGGCTTGGGCTCCCTTCAAGGACCTCAACTCCCTGTAGCCAGGGACCATGTCCCTGGGGTCCTGCCCTGGTAGCCCAGAGCCTGGCCCATGGCAGGGGCAGGCTTAGATATTTTGGGGATCATTGGAATCCTGATCCTGCTTGGGGGAGCTTACATGGTGTGTCCATCTTCTTTAGTCCTCTGTGCCCAGGCCTTTACCAAATGACTAGAATCCCACTCTAAAGATAAGAGCTCCTTCCCCACCTCTGGACTTCAGCTTAGCCAAAAGACTTTCTTTGTCTAACAGAATGAGGCCAGTGTTGTGTGGTTAGGCTTTAATGAACATTTTGTAATTCTGCCTCTGTTATGCCCAAGAAAAAGGCAGCCTGGCCATGCCTGGTCTAGGAGGATGTGAGATGCCTGCCCACCCATCAACCTGCATTGGGAAGTAGACCCATCCCAGCCATCGCTGCCTGGGAAAGTTGACCCATATTCATATAAGCTAAATGAGTGCATGCTGACTTGTGCCATGATTGTGTGCTCGTGGTATTATTGGGACAACGGGTGATCAACATACCATCTGGTCCAAACTGTAGCCCTTCTCATTAAGGAGCATCCTACTGGTCCTACCTGAAAATGGTAAAGACTGCCTTGATCAAGAGCCCCATATGCTAAGAAGTGTACAAAGCACATGCTGGCATTAACTCCACTGACCTCCGCCCTGATCCTCCGGAGAAAGCATCACCATTCATAAGCTGAGAGTCAGCAAGTTTAACAGAACCTGGCCCAGGTTACGCAGCTTACCAGCAATAGCACTATAGATCCAGTCTAGGTCTGTCTGACCAACTGAACTAAGTCCCTGGAGACCAAAATCATGTCTACCATATTTGCCTGAATCAGGGTACACATTCCACACACTGTGGAAAGTGGAAGATTTCTAGTCATTCCTTATTGGTGTTTTGGTAATTCCAAGAGCTCAAACAAATATAAGTTGAAGGCCTGAGATCTTTTCACAAGCCTCAGTTGAGGAAATCTACTGAGGCACTTGCTGCTTGTCTTGCTCTCCATTGCTTTTGAGGTAGTTAATGGAGACCTGGCTTTCCTTGGCTTGGCCTGGTCCAAAGTCACCATGCTCTTCATTGCCATTGAGGCAGTCAGCGATCAGCTTGCTCCCCATTGCTGTTGAGGCAGTCAGTGGTCACCTTGCTCTCCATTGCTTTTCCATGTACAAACAATGATATTAACATGTTCTTGTCAAAAACTGCCCTTTGAAGCCCCTGCCTTTTCACTCCCTCAGCTCACCTCCTCCTTGACCTGACTTTGATCAAATTTGTCATGCAAAAGTCTTGGCTCCGACTCCAAACCCTCCTCTCTCCACCCCAAGTCCTGACTTCAATGCTGTCTTAAATACCAGTGGAAAGCCCACAGAGAGGCATATGCTCATATGACTCTGCACGCCTCACCTAGCTAGAGTGACTTTCTCTGCTCAACCTGAGGTCATCATGCTCAAGGTCACAGCTTAGACTTTGCCTGTGGCAACCTCATTCTATCAGTCTCACTTATTAAAAAAAAAAAATACCCCACCTTACTAATGTCCTTGTTCACCCTTTCTCAGTAAAATCCTTCTTTGAGTCCACGAAACCCCATGGGAAAGGTCACCCAAAAAGACCCCTGTCCTTTCTCCCTGCTCATTAGCTTCTCTCTTCTCTTCCCTCCCCTTTAGCTTAAATTCATGCTCAGGATCTTGGTGTCATTCTTGGCAATACCCAGAGCTCCCTCATCCCTCAGTCTCTACTACTCCCCTCTAGACCAAGATGGGTCCTCAGTTTTCTACTGGCATTATATCTGATGTCTGTTTGTCTCAAACACACCCTTATTGGATCTGGCAACGAGCCCTGCTGCCCTGGATCATGGCCTCTCCCCCTATTCTTCTATGGGCCTCCCATTCTCTCCCCAGCATTAGACTCCAGCATTTCAACTCACCTGCCTGCTTGGTCAAGGCCTGGCCTCCTCTTTCATGAGGCTTTCAGATGGGCCTGGCCTCGGGGGCTGAGCGCCAGGCTCTGTGCTGCAATGTGCTTCACCGCCTGTGTTATTTACCATCAGAGCCAGGTTCCTAGTCCACAGATATGCCCATAAATCTAACTCCCTGCAGACACTTTCTCCACTCCATATTTTGGAAACCTTGAAGTGCACCCAAAAGGAGAGAGAAGAGTAAAATGAAGCCCCATCCCCATCAGCCAGCCTCGAAAACTTTAAATGCAGGTCCTACTGTCTCAGCTCCATCCCACTCACAAATCCCCTGCAGTGGATTATTCAACAGTAAATTCTGGACATAGCAAAATTGTATCAGTACTTCCACACACACAGCCTAAAAGCCTAGCCAGGTCCACAATTCAACCATTCCTGAAGATTGTCTCAAATTTCCTTCTTAATGAATGAGGGTCTCTGGTGTCCATGACCCTCCACAGTCACACTCACATCCTTTGTAGCCAGTTGCTCATTGGACCCAAACAAGGTGTGCACATTTGACAGCTGGCTCACTCACATCCTTCCAACCTGTCCCTGTTACCTATCTTTTTTTCATTTTCACTTTTTGTTAAAGGAAGAAAGCCATTTGTCCCATAGACATTCCTGCAGGTCACGGGTCACAGAACCTGTGACCCAGGTTCTGCTGGGTCACACTCTGTAGCATTTATGTCGTGCTCCTCTGTCCCTGTGTCTTCTGAAAATTATTAACTGTGTCACGATCATGCTTGGATTTAATAATTAGGCAAGATCATGCCACAGGTGGGCTGTGTGCTCCCCCCACATCACACGAGAGAAACCAGGCGATGGCCTGATGCCCACAGAATGGGTCCCCTCCACCTGTCCCTGGTCATAGCAGCAGCCACTAGAAGAAGCTGCCCAGACCTGTCCTTTCCTCAGGATGTGTGTGGAGAGAGGCTGGGGCAGGGGCAGCTGGAGAGGGTCCTCCCAGGTGCCCGGGTGTGACCACAGGCAGGCACTGGGGCTTTCCTTTGTTGGATATTTTTTCTGGATATGGCTGTCCATTGCCCACACAGTGCCTGGAGCCTGGTGGCTGCCCCTTAAATGTGTCCAGAGGAGGAAACAGCATTGGATAAGGTTCAACGAAATGCAAATACAAACAAGACCTTGCACTCACCATGTAAGACCTGGTTTGCTTTTTTGCTCTTCATCCATGGTATGAAAATTCTTCTACTTTCAAAGTCACCCCAAGAAGCACCTTTCCTTTCTGTCTGGTGAGAAAGAGTGGTGCATGTTTTCAGGATGCACTGTGAGGGCTGAGGACAGGGGCAGGAGAAGGGGAGCTCCCCACTCCTGAGACCCTGGCTGCTGGTGCTCGGGTGTGGTGGACTCTGACTCCAGGTGTCTTTAGGATCCAGGAGCCCGGGGCCGTGGGGAGCAACCTGGGTCCTGTGGCAAGCTCCCAATGAAATGCTTTCTGGGTTGCTGGGGTGACTGATGGCCTGGGGGCACCTGAGCCTGAGGATAGGGTGGTTCGTTAGGGTCTGCCCTCTCTCCCCAGCACCACGGGTCAGCCCACCCCGCTCCACCCGCCTGGCCTTCCTTGAGTAGCCTCTGGGTACAAGTCGTCTCATGTCATATTGTCATACATTCCTAAGACCATTTCTCCCTGACAACTTCGTCTCCTACCTTGAAATACACACGATCCAGGTGATGTTTTTAGCATCCCATAATTAGCGATGCTTAATGACATGAACGTCTTAATTATGTCAGCAACATCAGTTCTAATACACAGTGCAATATGTTCATTGCTTTGACACACACCTCCTGTTCCCACCTCCCTGCAAAACAAACACAACCATAAACAGAAAGAAAATAAAGAAAGACCCACAGGACTTCCTTTCCCTGGCACGTTCCTCTCCCAGAAGCCTTCTGTTGAAATGCTGGGGGACGCAGAGGGTGGATGTGGATGAGGTAGACACGGTGCAGGACAGGAGCAGACTTTGGAGCAAGCGTGGAGGACAGAATGGATCCCAGGGGCCATGCTCTCACAGGGCCCCCGGGTCAGTGCTCGGTGTGGTTTTTTGTCATCCTTAGGACAAACCAGAAGATGCACAGAGTTAATTTAATGACTTCTGCCATTTAAAATTTCAGAAATCTGCTTGCCTCACCTCGAGGGAAAAGCCTGGTTCTACCGAAATCCAGCCACTCTCTTAAGAGAAGGGAAACGGCTGAGACACAGCCGGAGTGCCCACCTGTATTTCTGTCGTACCACGCAGGCCCATGTGAGGAGGACGTGGCAGGAACAGGCCAGGCTCACTCCTCCAAGAAAGTGGTGTCCACAGGCCGCTCTCCAGGCCAGGCCGGGTGGGGTCAAGGGTTTGCATGCACACAGAGGACAAGGACACAGGGCCAGGGCCTGCAGACTGCATGGTCAGCCCAGGCAGAGACCAGCCTTCAGAGGGGTCACTGTCTGTGTCAGGTCCAGGTCTGCTTTGCACTGTACTATTGCCCACCTGGGCAGCCTCCCTCCAGGCACCCTGCTGTGGCCACCAACTGCCCAGGCCAGGAAGTTGACCACTACAGGACTTCTGGGGCAGCAGGTCTCTTGTCCCCACTGTCTTCAGCAAATCCATGCAGGTCATTTACCCCTCTTAACCTGTCTGAGGGGTGGGGCCACCTGCACTCACTGGGTCGGCCATTGGCCGGCTCCAGCAACCACAGAGGGTGCCACAGCCTTGCACCTCCAACAACAGACCTTTCCCCCCACAGTCCTGGAGGCTGGAAGGCCAAGGTCAAGATGCGGCAGGCTGGCTGCTCCCAAGGCCCCTCTCCTCAGCTGGCAGGTGCCACCTCTCCCTGTGTCCTCTCAGGGTAGCCCTGCATGTCTAACCTGAGCTCCTCCTCTTACAAGGCCCCGTCCTGTGGGTCAAGGCCCACCCTGATGGCTTCATTGGCCTTAGTCACCTCCGTAAGGACCCTGTCTTCAAACACAGCCACAGTCTGGGGTTAGAACGTCCACATATGAATTTCGGGGACATAGTGCATCCTGTGATCTCAGGTGGACCTCGTGTGTCCCTGAGGCTCTGAGTTTGTATCCTGATTATACTCCGCAGGGGGTCAGAGCGCATCCTAGGAGGAAACCCTCGGGACTCCCCACTGGAATGAGGGTGGGTGGGTTTCTGGAAGGAGGAAGCACAGCAGGGTGTTTTCCTTGTCTGTCTGTGCTACAGACCCCACGGCAGAGCTCACCTGGAGGAGAGCAGAGGAGGGACAATGCTCTCATCTTAGCCAACGCAAGAGCCCTGGCCCCAACCAAACCAAACTCCAGGGCCTCTTCAGCCTCAACCACCACTGCAGGAGGCTCAGGAAGGGCCAGTGCCTCCTGGAAGAAGGGTCAGAAGGACCAGGCCAGCCTTCCCCAAACATGGTGTCCTGACAACCCCCACGGGATCAGACTGTCCACGTCGGGTGGCAAGGACCCAGGTTGACTTTGCCCAGCGGAGACCTTCTCTCAGGTTTGGACATGCACATCTGGCTATTCGTTATAAATTTCTAATAAGTAGCTGCATCTCTCCTTCCAGCTGTCATGAGGAGGAGGAAAACCAACCCCAGTTTGTGCGGGCCACCGCGCTGCACACCAGCAGCAGCAACAGGCAGCACTTGGTTTTCCTACTGACTTCATATCCTGGTGTCTTGCTGAATCCGTTTATCAGATCTAGAAAATCTAAGACTTTTCTGGACCTTCAGGATCTTGTAATATAGAACTGTATCATCTTCAAATAAAATGGGACTCCCCCTTTCTTATTTGCATCCCTGGTATTTCCTTCTCTTGCCGAATTGCTCTGGTGACCCTTTTAAGGGCTCTATTGAACAGCAGTGGGGAGAGTGGAGCGCCTCGTCTTGATCCAGAGGAAAGGCTGCCCATGTCCCGCTCTGGTCTGAGTTTCCTTTCCTGCTGTGTGCCTACCTGGTGTGGGATCGGTTGACACTGGCTTTGTGGAATGAGTTTGGAGCATTCCTTCCCTTACTATTTCATGGAATAATTGGACAAACATTTGTGTCTCTTCTTTGAAGGTGTGGTGAAATTCAGTCATGAATCAGCCCAATTCCGGGCATTGGTTGTTGTTGTTAGAAGGCTTTTTATTACTGCTTCTGTCTCGTTGGTGGTTGGTCTATTTGGCCTTTCCATATCCTCTTGGTTCAATGTTGGGAGGTCTTATGTGTCTAGAAATTGACTCAGTTCTAGATTTTCCAGTTTTATTGGGTTTATTGAGTTTTCAAAATAGTCCCCTAACAGTCCTCTGCGTTTCAGTGGCGTCTCTTGTGATAACCTCCATTCCATCTAATTTTATTATCTGGGTCTTCTCTCTCTTTCTTTCTTAGTTTAGCTAAGAATTTGTCAATCTTTTTTCTCTTCAAAGACCCACTCTGGGTTTCTTGCTGTACTTCTGAGGGGCGTATTTGCTAGGTGTGATAATGTATACTGGCAGTTGTGTTCTTTCAAGACTGGGAATTTGTCATTCCACGCCCCCGGCCTTTAAAAACTCTTTTGAAAAGTCTTCTGTGATTCTTCTGGGTCGGCCTACATAAGTGGCTTGGTGCTTCTCTCTTGCAACCTTACATTGTTTCTTTCTTCTGGCATTTGACAATATCATGCAGAAGTTCTTTTTTGGTCCTAGTTGGGGCCTAAATGCCTCCAGTAGCTGCGTGTCCATCTCCTTCCCAAGGTGAAGGAAACATTCCGATTTATTTCACTGAGGAAATTTTCTGGGCCATCAGTCTGAATGCCTCCTTGAGACCAATGAATGTCACATTCGGGTTTTAACATTGTCCTGGGGCCTCCATATCTTCTGCTCACGGTTCCTGTTCTTCCCCTTGTCTCTGTCCGAGTGCTCCACATGCCCCGGATGTTCTTTCTTCTGCTGGGCCCACTCTGTGGCTGAGACATTGCACTGAGTTTTTTTACTTGGTTTACTCAGCTGTGCATTTCTAGGATTTCCGTCTGGCTCTTTTCAGAATCTCTGTCTCCATTGAACGTGATTTGTGTCCTGCATTGTTGTTCTTAGTCCACTCCCTAGTTCTTCTTTTAATTCATTAATCATTTTAACAATTTTTTTAAAATTCTTCAGTGGTCATTCCCTCTCCTCAGTGCCCATGCACTCTGTTTTTAGGGAGTCGTTGTTGAGAGCCACAGCCACAGCCTAGCATTTTGCCAGTACTTTTGAGTTCTCGCAGAGTTCCCGTTGAGTTCTGGGATTCCTGGAGAGTGTGTGTTGGTTGGTGAAGTTCCGGTGGAGGGAGTTCTAGTTGGTGTGTGGTGTGTCACGGAGAAGGCCGCGTGGGTGGCGTTCGCGGGAGTCCGGAAATAAAGTTTGTTCCTGCTTGAGTGGCTCGTGATTTGTGCCCAGCCAGACTGCAGCAAGACTTTGGGAGGCACCCTACTACCCTGTGTTCTCGTGTCTCTGAGCTGAGGTTCGTGCATCTGTTGGGATGGATTTATCTTCGTCTGTGATGTGAAAACCTTTTCAACGAGCAGCTTTCTCTTTATGATGTGCCCCGGCAGGAGGTATGTTTCAGTATCCAAGCCCAGACATGGAGCATTTTAAATGTTGGTCACCTACTTTTATATGTCCCACCTGTCCCTCTCACGGTTCTGACCAGATGCTACCTGGGCCACTGTCCAGGACAGCTATAGGACTTGACCCACACAGGCCAAGAGCCCTTGGGGGAGATGAGTCATATCACACTGGCATGAGACAAACAATGAGTATGCTTTCTCTTGAAGTCCCGTCACTATTTGTTTGTTTAGGGCACTTCCACCCTCTCTGGCACTACCAGCAGCTCCAGTCTTGGGAACAGCCATTTCTCCTGCTTCTTTCATTAGAGAATGTATTGGAAACCAACATCTGGTCAAACGCAGTCCTTGCCATCAGGGTGCCACAGCTTCCCCTCAGCTGACAGCGAGGGACGGATGCTCTCCTGTGCTGTAACCCATGAGTATCTGCATGCACCCGGAAATATCCTCCAAGTGACCTTCAGAGCCTGCACTAATCCAAGCATGAGTTCATACCAGTGTTTCTGAGTCTCGCCAATTGCTACGAGGACCACTGTAGCCTCTTTCTCTGGCTTACCTATAATTTCCCATCCGACATGGGGAAACCCAGTTCCCACAATCTGCCATCTGTTTACTTAATTACGCAGCTCCAGTGCACACTATAGTGGTACTAGAAAGTTATACTGTGCCTCTGTGGGAAGCAGCTTTATGTGTTAGTACAGTACAGAAGAATTACCATTTCTTCTGCAGTTTAACTTTTTTTGTGGTTTTGCATTTAGATACCCAATTGTCACAGCATCATTTCTTGAAAATATTATAACTTTCCCACTGAATTGCCTTTGTGCCTTTGTCAAAAGCCAGTTGATCATACCCTTAGGGGTCTCCGTATGGACTCCTCACCAGGTTCCATTAATCTATTCTTTTGCTAAATCTGCCTACATTGTCAGCTGTATCCTAAGTCTTGAAATTGGGTGGCATGATCCCTCCGTTGTTTTTTTCTTCAGCTTCACGTTGGCTAGTTTAGTTTTCTTGCATTTCTAGATCGTTTTTAATTTGTTGATATCCATGAAAATATATTCTTGGGAATTTGACTGGGACTGTGTTGACTAGTAGATCAAGCCTTCTGTCCTAGAGAGCAGGCATTGATAAAGAGAGGCCTCTGGATGCGTTTCATGATGACTCTCTCCTTCCCCCTGCCAGGGACACGGCGGCGGCATCTTCCTCTGGTCCAGTGAGAACCTGGGGAGTTCCTGCAGAGGACTGGAAAGGTAGGGTCCCCAAGACCACAGCGGCTGCTGCTTGCTCTCAGCCAGCCCACACTTACTCTCCAGAGGTCCTCAAAGTCCCCTTCCGTGCATCCCCCAGGGTGTAGTGCAGGGCATTGCTCCCCTGGAGCTGGTCTTTGGGGAGTCTGCCCTGTTGTGCCTGGATCTGCATCTTTTGCCCTGGGACCTCCATTCTCGGATGGGCCCTGTTGTGGGTTTCTAGTTTGTCCAGGTTTGCTTGTTGTAAGGATGGATACATGTTCTCTACCAGGTTCTGGAGACTTGGACATGTCCAGGTCTGTGCCTTCGGGAGCTTACCGCAGGAGGATGGGGAGAAAATAAGGCAGAAGCCTTGCTCGGGCAGTTTGCTGGGCTAAGGGGAGCTCCCGGGATGCTCCCGTCCCACAGAGAGAGCTGCCTTCGCCTGTCTGCCCGCAGAGACAGAAGGCTTCCTGATTCAGCTGAAGGCTGGGGTCCCCTGGGCCGAGGGCCGACCATCACTCCAGAGTGTAATAGCAAGAGAGCAGGGAGACATTCTGGGTGGGGGCACCCAATCAGGGACGGTGTTCATGTGGGAAGGTACTACATCTGTGCACAAGCTCCCCTGGAGGGAGAATGGTTTCTTCCAAAGGGCAAGTTCTTCCATCTTCTTCCGTGGAACACCCCGGGGCACCCTTCCCCGAGCTTCTTGCTGGGGCTCATCAGCAGTTCTCAGGAGCCCAGGTGGTCTTCCCAGTTGTTAGCATGTGACTTTTAATTCAACAGGCATTTTGGAGAGTTCTTTTTAAAAATTTTTTTTAAAAAATTACCAGCAATTTACTCTGTGTACTTTTAAAAATTTGTTTCTAGTAAATACATTTAGAATTAATTCATGTTACTTTATGGTCTAACATATAATCACTATTTTGCAAATGTTTCATAGCAGCTTGAAAAGATAAAATAATAATTTTGTATGATACAATGTTATATAGAAATGTGTTAATGCAACATTTATAGTTAGACTATTCGAATTCATTAGGTTCGTAATTTATACATTGTCTATTTGATCAAAGCCTGAGAGACATATAATCTGTAAATGGGTTTCTGCTCACTTATATCTATATTTCTAGAAGTGCTTTATTAGTCTACTTAGATGCTGGTATTTAGCACAAAGCATTCAAGACAAATACACCCTTGTTGAGCAAGGCATACATTGTAATAGCAACACAGTGTTGCTCCTTGTCCATTAGATGACCATGGCCTTGAACTGGGCCCTGATTTAAATCAGTTGTGTGGTCATCCTTGCTCTTCCTCTGCGTCCTCTGCCCCAGTCTCGGAGTTGAACTGGGGAGTGGTAGCAGTGTTCACCGTCCCTCAGATGTGGGTCTCCCTCCCAGCTGCATCCCTCAGGAGACCTGAGACCTCTTCACTTGTAAGTGGGGAGGGATGGAAGGGATCCATGGGTTGTTCTAAGAGATACTGAGACAGTGAATGCAAGTCCATTCTTGGCCAACCCAGTGGCGAATGGCACACGCTGCATACAGGGACCACAGCCCACCTGGAAGGCAGACGTCGGCTCCTGGTTATGAATGTCACAAAACTTCTCAAGCACAACATACCAACTACGAGGCTGCATGAGAGCTGGCACGTGGGGGTCCTGCCAACAGTGCCTCCCAGGGAGTATGTCCCCCTTCACTCAGGGACAAAGGTCAGTGTGTGACTTATCACAGCTCTGATCAAATTACCACTGACGTGTGTTCCCTATAAATGTAGCACCTCACCCGATCTGAAAGTCTCTGCCATTTAATAGCAGAGTTCAATTCACTATTATTTATTGTCAACAAGTCATGATTTGTCTTCTTCTGTCATTAGAAGGCAAAGAGCATCCTGAGATAAATATTGGTGCCAAATAGGGTAACAATTAGTATCCTCAGCATCCAGGAGTGCTCATGCGGCACTGAGGAGAATTATGCTCAGGTACCACTACAGAGGCAAGTGATCAGAACAGATAAGTCACATAAAAAATGCCAAACAAATAAAAAAATGCTAAGCCACACAAGTAATTTCCAAATGCAAATCAGAAACATTACAGATCTTTTTCTCATCTTTCAAATTGGCAATTTAGCAAGATAATATTTGATGTTAAGGAGAAAGGAGTAAAATTGCTGTATTTTTCCTCACCAGTGGAAATAGAAACTAGAATTGCCTCTCTCTAAAGCAATGTGGTGATTCTAAGGGAGGACAGTTAAAATTTCATACTTTTTTTTTTTTGTTGTTGTTTTGTACTGGGGATTGAACCCAGGGGTAATCTACCACTGAAGCACATCCCAACCCTTTTTAAATTTTGAGACAGGGTCTTACTGAGTTGCTGAAGCTGCCCTGGAACTTGTAATCCTCCTGCCTCGGCCTCCTGAGTCACTGGGATCCCTGGCTGAGCCTCCAGACCTGGCGAGGTTTATACTCTTAGATGCCATGATCCCAACAATGTAGCCCTGGAGAGAAGCAGAGGTGTGGACAGAGATGTCCATGTAAGAATGTCTCCCATGGCCATCACCATGGGTCTCAACCCTGGAGGAACCAGGTGGAGAAACAGGCCGTACAGCCAGACCGTTGGGGCCTCTCTAGCTACACTCTGGGGACCGCTCCTGAAGGACCCAGTGTTTGGAAGTGTCTCTGCACAGGGTTGTGGGTAGAAGGTGTGGAGTCCTAATTGAATCTGCTTGGAGGTTTGTCAAGGTCTGTTTTCCACTCAGGCCTGCCCCTGGTGTGACACTGCCCCCCAGCTCCTTTCCCACGAGTGTGGACTCTTCAAAGAACACTCAGAGTCAGCCCAGTCCCTTCCCATCTCAGCAGGGGAGGGTCATGAAGGAGCCTCTGAGGTCAAGGGTGGTGGCTCCCAGCCAGCCCCAGCCAGCTGGTCTCTGCCCAGGATGAAATGTTCACTCTTTCTTATGCATTTGCTTCTCTTTGGGGCTAATCAGAGGCCGTCTCAGTCTGGACTCCACAAGGACCTGGCCTGGTGTCGCTCAGGGACCCCCTGCTGGCACAGCTGCCTGAGCCTAGAGATCCTGAGCTCCAGCCCACGTCTAGCTGCGCAGGACCCAGGACGTGGCCAAGAAGGCCACGCACTTCTGTCTCCCGGGCCTCTTCCCTCGTGCACACATGGCCCAGTGGTCTGGACAGAGCCGTAGCAGAGGGAGGTCCAGTGGTCCTCAGGCCAGGGTGCTGCTTCTCCACACTGGGCCACCTTCCCAGCAAGACAGCAATGTCTGCAGTAGGAGCCCGACTTCCAGGTACGTACCATGGCGTATCCGAGAAGGCTGGGGCTGAGAACACCATAGGAGCAGATTCTGGGCTCCGAGACCCAGGCAGCAAGTGGGTGGGCCCTTTTTTCCTTTGCTTCTCCTCCCCAAAACGTCAGGGCCAGGCCTGCAGTGAGCGTCCCGCTAATATGAGACATGGCACATTAGCAGGCATCTGAGAATTTCTCATGACATCTTCCAAGACATAAAGCATGTAAAAATTAAAGATCTTTTTCTATGTCTTTTTGATAACTACTTTTCAAATTGTCTGAAAGAATACGTTGCTTTCACACTCTACTCGAGCAAGCGAGTGCTATTTAAATGAAGATGGAGAGCACATTCAGGTCCTTTTGTTCATCCAGAAACTCCAGGTAAAAATTGAAACGTTTAAATCGTGCTTCCCGGCGGCACCCTCGCACAGTGAGCATATTGAGTCAAGATTTCTCTGAGAAGTGAAACATGAATTTCAAAATCCATCTCACTCAGAGCCTGATTGTTTACCAGATGAATTGAGGGAGAGACACGGTGCCCTGTTGGCAGGAGGAGGCTCACTCAGCTGTGGTCCGTTCTGGGTGGAAGGACTCTCTCTCATCCCTGGGGACAGAGCTACATGGGGGAGGGAAAGGAAGAGCAGCTGCTGAGGGGTGGTGAGCAGGACGCGGTGGGCCTTGAGCTCCAAGCTGAGCCATTTGAATTTCAGGATTCATCCCGACCAGTTGGGTTGCTATCTCTCAGGAAACAGCTACTTCTTTTTTTCCTAAACACAATTTGATATACAAATCTATGTTTTTACACTGAGTGTTGGATTGCCAAAAAACAAAGAATATATTTTGCATTTTAAAAATATTTCCCTTATGTCCCTTAAAATTAAATTATCCATCGGGATGAGAGCCAAGGACGCTTCACAGTTTGCCTGGGTTTATCTTCCCACTCTGGCATTCTCGGGGGCTCTGGTTTATACAACTAGTTGCCGAATTGATTAGGTGTGAATTCCAAGCTGATAGCTATTCATCACTTCGCATTACAAAACTGTGTCGGAGCCCTGTGTCTGAGAGTGTCTTTACACTTCTCTTCATCTTTTCTCATACTTTCTTGGGCCAAGAAAAAGTTTTATCACCTCTCTAAGGAATTTAATAGCTGTGAATTACAAACCCGACAGCTATGCATACCTGTCTTAGCATCCACCCAGCTGGGCAGGCTGTGTTTCTCTGTAAAGCCAACGTGGGGGTCTGCGGCAGCTGCCCCCACCCCAGGCTCCCGACATGACGCTGGCCTTAGAGGTGCCCAGAATGCGGGGTTTCCCACCACTCATCCTGTCTTCCAAGATCCCCCGAAGAGCAGGGCAGTAGGCGTAAATGGCGCCCTCTTTCCCACGCCCTCCAAAACACATGACGTGCCAATTTGTGCTACTGGCCACCACTCGTAGCCTAAGGTCACACGGAACACACACCTAGCCTCAGGCAGGCTGGCACGGGGCTCACTCAGTGTCGCTCAGCTTTCCTCTATTGGGACAAACACCAGACATCATCAACTTTAGAAGGCAGAGTGTTCAGCCTGGTCACAGGTTCAGAGATCTCAGGCTCTGGTCATTTCCAGGCAGCTTTGGGCCTGTGGAAGCACAGTCCATCAAGGCGGGAGAACCTAGCCAAGTGGGCTGCTCACCTCATAGCATCTGGGATGCAAGAAGAAGATACTGGGGTCCCACAGCCCCCATCAATGCCCTAACACCTGCACCAGGCCCCACCTGGGTTCCCTCAGCTCCCATAACACCAGGCTAAGGCAGAGCTTTCAACCTGTGGCTTTTGGGGGACATTCAAGGTCCACTCTGTAGCACCATGTGTGGTGAGGGGCCTGTGTAGACATTAGGGTTCTATCAAGGAGAACAGGAGGGAGAATGTCTGTGTGACACTTCTTTGTCACCACAGATGTGTCGCAACCACCGCTCATGCTGACTTAAATCCCAGTCTGACGGAGGCGTTGCTGGCACGTGCCCCTGTGCCCATCAGACAGGTCTCAGCTAGTGCTTCTGCCAGGCCTTCTGGAGCACCATAGAATAAATATCGAAGGCCACAAGTCCCCGAGGAGCGAGACGCAGAGTGGGCCACTGCACCGTCTACCAGCAGTGAGCCATCCCAGTCTGTACAGGGCGCCAGGCCAGAGGCTGATGAAGAGCTGGCGCTGGACAGGCCCGCAGAGCACCTGCTGTTTGCAGCAGGCGTTTTCTCCCCTGGCCTGGGAGCGCGCTCTTCCCTGTAAGCTGGTACCAGGAGATGAGAAGCGGGCAAAGGAGGAGTCTGTGCACACAGCACTGGCCTGCGGGCGCTTGGCAGGACAAGGCAGACTCGGTCTTGAAATGGCCCTGAGGACAGGACGACTCACAGACATGGCCGAGACTCTGGGGAAACAAGAACCGCAGCCACCCAGAGCTTTCCACCCTTGACGAGGAAGGATGGCCCCGAGGTGGCCAGGGCGCAAGGACAAAGGGGGCCCACGAGGCCACAGCAATGCTGGTGGGCAGCTGAGGGCTGCCGGCTTCCCGGCCACTGTCCAGAACACATCCTGGGTCTCTGGTGGAACTAGGCGAGAGGGACCTAGGGGAAATGAACCTTCCACCAAGTCAATAAATACAACAGCCAGGAAAGGACCACGCCCATCAGTGGGCGAGCAGGGCACGTGCAGCTCTGGAATTCATGAGCAAGAGCCACAGCCCTGGGAGCACTGTCTGCAGCGGGGAGAGGACCAGGCGCAGCCCATCCCATCATCAAACGCCAGGAGGGAGGCTCGTAGAGTTAGGGGGAGCCCTCGCAGGGTTAGGGGAACCCTCGTAGGGTTAGGGGCCAATCTAAGGACCTGCCGAGGGAGGCTGGGCTTGCCCGAGGTGGCAGTGGAGGCCACTCTCTGCTCTGCTCCTCCCAAGAAGATCTCCGCAGGAGGCAGGAAGCCCACCTCTGAGAGCGTGGAGCCTGAGGAGCCCTGCCCGGGTGCGGGGACAGGGCTGGCCCTGGGCAGACGCGCCCCTCAGCGGCAGGTGCTCCCAGCCTGCTGAGGTAGCCCACACCTCCACGTCCATCACCAGTCACAAGCAAGTATTTCCCATGGCGACAGAGCTTCCAGGATGGAGGTGGGCAGACCACCTGTGCGGCAGGTGGGGAAGAGAGAGAGAGAGAGTGTCATTTAATAAAGGTGGCCAGATAAGGGTCGGGTGGGGGCTTTTCCACTCGGACATGAAGCCGCAGCGTGAGGGCCTCTCCAGGCTGCAGGATCTGCTGCCACTTTCCTCCCAGGGCCCACACGTCTTGTCCCCGAGCACGACCCCAGGACTCCTGTTTGGGTGTATCAGTGGCTAACACTCTAATTCAGATGAATGAGTGGGGAGCACCGTGGAGTGGAACCGATGTTTTTTATCAGATGATTTTTTGTAGAATGCTCACATGCAATGCTCTGACCCCTAAGGCTCCCAGGATTGTCACGAGCAAGGCCACCTCCAAGAAATGAGGTCAGCGTGCTCTGACTCCCAGAGGGTAAGGGCAAGCCAGCCCTTGTGGTGTCCTGGGAAATGTCCAGGGAGACCTCTCCTCACTGGGAAGCCGGTGGCACACAGGCTGGACTGCAGGGGGCCAGCCCGGATTTGAATCTCTTCTCCCTACATTTCTGGCACGTGCCTCTGAGCCCCAAACCACCATTCCTTGTCTACAGTAAGGAAGGGTAGAGCGTGTATTCGGCAAGGGCGGAGTCAGACGTGGTACGAACTCAGCACACAGTGGGCCGTGGTAGAGGCTGCGCACAGTGGACAGACTGACGAGTCACTCGTCTGGACACAGGTGCTGCCAATCCCCACGCTCTGGAAACACTTCCACTTGTTGCCAGGCGGGCTAGCGGGCTGCTCAGATTCTAAGAAGATTGAGAGCAGGAGAAGCAGTGATTCACCCAACAGGCCCGAGGCTCCAGGAGATAACGCTGATTATTTTACAAGCTCCTTGGGTGGACTGAGGCGGCATTGCTGTACTCACCCTAGGGCTCCTGGTGCTCGGGGACCAGCCTCAAGGGGACAAGAGGAGCAGGCAGCAAGAGAGGCATCAGCATCTCTGGGTGCTTGGAGGGAAGAAATCTTTAGAAGTAAGAATTATAATTGAGCCGACAGAGTTCAGGACAGCCAAGGGTAATTTTAGCAACAAAAGTAGCTAGTTCCAGAAAAAGCATCAGGAAGAGTCCACGCAGCCGTGGTGAGATGCCAGGGCGGGAGGCTCGGTCCAGCAGGCTGCCAGGGTCGGAGACAGTCTTTGGGCAGGAGACAGGATGCACTCCATGGTGGGGCTGATGGAGGGGGCAGAAAAGGCATGCTCTGACCCCTCAGGCTCCCAGGATCGTCACCTGAAGTGTCCAAAGCCTCGGGACTGGCCAAGAATTCATGAGCATTAGATCCACCTGAACCTGCCTGGTGTTGCTGCTACTGTGAATGTTTCCACAGACTGACCTGTCCCCACCTGGTAGAGGTCCCAGGGCCAGCCTGGTGGACACAATCGCCCCCCTCTGGTCCCACAGCACAAGCCCCCACCTCCTCAACAATCGCCCGCCAGTCTCCCCATTAACCTTAGTTAAACTGAGCGGTTTCCCAGGAGACCTGGAGCTGGGCCTCAGACCCTTTGGAGACAGGGATTCGGCTCCCATGGGGAATCCCTTCTTATTACCAGTGCTGTGCCCAAGGTGTTGGAAGAGTCCTCTCTCTTTGCCTAGCTCTGCTGGGCATGTTTCATGGTAGACAGAGCTGGAGGAAGAAGAAAACTTGCATTCAGAAATTCTGAGTCCATTGCACAAAATATCTAATATTTCATGAATCTATTGTGTTATAAATGTGAAGGCATGAGATTAAAAAACATTAGATTAAAATTCTATTGTTTTATAGACTCCTTGGAAGTGCGCTGCAGCCTGCACCCAAGGGGCGAGGTTCAGGTGAGCTGAGAAACATGTGACCTCTCGTGTGCCAATCCTCGAGTGTTCCTAGAACAAATTCCCAAGAACTGTGGTTCTAGGAACCAGAGGTTCAAAATCTCCGTGGGCAGCCTGGCCTCACCTGGGGGCCCTGGGAGGAGCCATTCACGTCTCTGCAGTTTCTGATGGCTTAGGGACCCAGGGTCCCTGGCCCAGCACTGCAATCCTGTCCTGCACTTTCACAGGCCCTTGGCCTCCTGTGAGTCTCCTCTTTGACTCTCACAAGGACACTCACCATCAGCTCCAGGCCCACTTGGCTCATGCAGGATGACCTCATCTTGAGTTCTTTAACTTAACTCTTCCAAAGAAGGACACGCTCCCAGGGTCAGCAAGCAGACATGTTCTGGGGGACCGTCACTGTCCATGCTTCACGTGGCTGCATGACTCGCTTTTCAACCAAACCATGATCTCACAAGACAACCAGTCTCCCTTACACACAGAATCAGTCCTACTGCGAAAACGATACCCCCGGTGGCTGGAGAGTCAGGACTATTGCATTTTACAGAGAAATAAAATCCCACTGTTTTGAGCTCTGCAGAGCAGACCCGGTGTAGCCCGAGATGGTTGCTCCTGGCCTGTGGTCCTCCCGCTCAAGTCTTTGCATGCTGAGTGACAGCAACTTCACAGCTGCAGAGGACACTCTCAGGCCTGGCCACGGGGAAGTTGCAGTGACATTGCTGCCCTCTGATTGGCCCCCATGAGTGTCACAGATGAAAATGATCCAGACCTGAGTGCTGAGCCAGGATTCCTTCTCTTGACACATTGGTGTTCGTCCCACAGTAGGAAGGAAGGTACATGGCGAGGCTCAGAGCTGAGGGTGTACCTCCACTTTGGCGGAATCCAGGGCCCAAGGCCTGATTTTCTTCCTTCCCATCTTTTCACAGAATAACCTAGAATTCTGACATTTTTCAGATTCTAACATTGATCATTTTGTATGTTATATATATTCTTCTAATTGATTTCAAATATTTTGAGGAATAAATTAAGGGTTAGCTGACTGGGATCAGGGGATTGACACACGGGTGGATGGACACCTGAATGGATGGAGGGATGGGAAGATGAATGATGGATAGACTGGTGGATGATGGGTGGATGGACACCTGAATGGATGAAGGGATGGGAAGATGAATGATGGATAGACTGGTGGATGATGGGTGGATGGCTGATGGGTGGATGGATGATGGGTGGATGGACACCTGAATGGATGAAGGGATGGGAAGATGAATGATGGATAGACTGGTGGATGATGGGTGGATGGATGATGGGTGGATGGATGATGGGTGGATGGACACCTGAATGGATGAAGGGATGGGAAGATGAATGATGGATAGACTGGTGGATTATGGGTGGATGGATGATGGGTGGATGGATGATGGGTGGATGGACACCTGAATGGATGGAGGGATGGGAAGATGAATGATGGATAGACTGGTGGATGATGGGTGGATGGATGATGGGTGGATGGACACCTGAATGGATGAAGGGATGGGAAGATGAATGATGGATAGACTGGTGGATGATGGGTGGATGGACACCTGAATGGATGGAGGGATGGGAAGATGAATGATGGATAGACTGGTGGATGATGGGTGGATGGATGATGGGTGGATGGACACCTGAATGGATGAAGGGATGGGAAGATGAATGATGGATAGACTGGTGGATTATGGGTGGATAGATGATGGGTGGATGGATGATGAGTGGATGGACACCTGAATGGATGGAGGGATGGGAAGATGAATGATGGATAGACTGGTGGATGATGGGTGGATGGATGATGGGTGGATGGACACCTGAATGGATGGAGGGATGGGAAGATGAATGATGAATAGACTGGTGGATGATGGGTGGATGGATGATGGGTGGATGGACACCTGAATGGATGAAGGGATGGGAAGATGAATGATGGATAGACTGGTGGATGATGGGTGGATGGACACCTGAATGGATGGAGGGATGGGAAGATGAATGATGGATAGACTGGTGGATGATGGGTGGATGGATGATGGGTGGATGGACGGGAGAGTGAAGGATGGATGGATGGATGGGTGGACAGATGGAAGATGGATGGAGGTTGGATGGATGGAAGAAAGGGCAGTGGCATTTAGATGGTTGAACATCTGGACAAATGGTGAGCTCACAGGATGAGAATAGTTTAGACCCTGATTTAATGTTAATAAATATAACAGGAAGGACAGTAGAATGAAACAGACTTTATTATTACTGTGTGTATATATGTGACTACATGACCAATATGATTTTGCAACCTGTACACTCAGAAAAATGAGAAATTATAGCCCATCTGATTCAAATGTATGATATGTCAAGGTCATTGTACTGTCATGTGTAACCAATTAAAACAAATTTAAAGATAAAATTAAATTTCCAAAATAAATAAATAAATAAATATAAATACTAGAAATAAAAATGTAACCATTGATCAAGTTTAGCAAAACAGAACATTTTTTTTCCAGGACGGTGGATTCAACCCAGGGTGTGCTTTACCACGGCTCCATCCCCAGTCCTTCTTGTTTTCATTTTGAGACAAGGACTTATTAAGTTGCTGAGATTGACCTTGAACTTGAGATCCTCCCGACTCAGACTCCTCAGTTGCTGGGATTACAGGCATATCCTTCTGTGCCAGTCCAAAACAGAACTTTTAATGTACCATAATTCCTTCATTATGTTTTCAATGACTCAAAGTCATTTCTGTTTTTATTTTACTTAAATTAATTTTGTAGCAGTTAATTACACTGGTAAAAATTTCACAACAAATATTTGATTCAACAACCAGGGGGATCATACCAGGTGTTACCAAAGCTACCAGTGACACACAGTACGGATTTTCTTTTTAAGTCCATACATTTTTACACAGTTCAAATTTTTCTAATCAAGTTTTCCATATTTAAGTTTTGTAAAAATGATATCAATACATTTCCTGCATGAATCTTTTTTCCTTGCCACATTTATTTATGCTATTTCTACCAGCAATGTTCATTAAAAAATAAATAAAAATGGATGGTCCATATGTCTCTCTCATTTCAAAAGAAAATTGTGAGAAATTCACAGATATTCCAGAGTTGCTCTTTGCTGCAAAATCTATTTACATTCTTGGCAGTTTGGGGAGGTGGTTTGTTTGTTTGTTGATGTTTGTGTTCTCTGGGGCTTTGGGTCTGCTCTGAGAAGAGGAGTCAGGTGCTGCTGCCGTGGGTGACTTCCACACGTCCCCTCCCAGTGCTCTGGGCTCACCATGCTTGCCCTCAGGCTGACCCGGAGGGAGGAAGTGGGTGGTTCCTCGGAGGGTCAGAGAGTAAAAACTGTCCTGCAAAAGCAGGGAGCCCCCAGGGCGACCCCTCCAGCTGCGGATGCTCTGGGCAGCTGTGTGCCAACAAAACTTTATTTACAAAGGCAGGCGGAGGGCCAGACTCGGCCCGCAGGCCACATGATCACAGGACGTGAGTCACGTGGCCGTCGCTCAGAAGAGGAAACAAAGCACACACAGGATTACGCGGGTGTCAAGCACATGTATCGCCTCCAGGGAACGGGAGGCAGAGTGAGCCCCGCAGGAAGGGTGACTTGCTCTGGGGACATAGGTCTTCTGTCCCTGGGTGCTGGGGGCCCATGAGTATCAGTGACATGAGACAGCCCTTGCTATAGGGACAGCAGCCTGGGGTTGGAGCCAGGAAGTGGCAAAGCGCCCGGGCACTTGAGATGGAGTGGATAACAGAGAGAGTAAAGAGAATGGAAATCCGTCTTCCTCTCTTTCTCGCAGCCCTCTCCAGGAGGCAGGCCCTCGGTGGGCAGCCTCTGATTCATGGCATGGCCATTCTTTGCTGGAGTCCCCTAAATATTTTGTGGCCAGCTCTGACTTGGAAATGCAGCGTTTGAAATATCTTTACTTGACCAAGAGGCCCCAAGTGACATTAAAATAATGATTATCACATATTTTGCATCTCGTTGGAAAGTGTATTGGAATAATATCACTCACTTCTGTCTCACCCATGAAACTGATTTAGGAGCCAGGCTGCAATTCAGACAGACTGCGGGAGGGTGCCATCCACTCCCGAAACAGCCCGAGGAAGGAGAGCCTCATTTTTACTGTGTGGCTCCTCTGCCTGGAGGGAGCCTTATTTCTATTTTACGTACTTCCAGGAAGCCTACTGTTGGCTAAATTTATGAACTGGGGGTACGGGGCCTCGGTGTGGTGGAGGCAGGCGTGTGACCCTCAAAGCTTCGTGGCCCTGCAGAACCAGGGAGCACCACGCTGTGCCAACCGCCTTCCCGCAAAACGGGCTGTGAGTGGCTGGGGTCACAGTCCTCCGGCCCTGTGGCCCCGAGGTTTGGACCTTCCCTCTGAGCCAAAGCAGGCTCTCATGATTTCGCACCTCCATCTCTTCCCGGCTCAGCGAAGCGTTCCAAGCCCCTCGATGTGGCAGGAGTACTTCCAGGCCCGAGACACGGGGCATGCGATGGGCCCCACAGCTGCTGGGGCTGCCGTGGGGACAGCAGGGCTGACTTGGTCCATTTCTGTGGCTGCCAGTGAAGACGAGCACAGACTGGGCCACCTACAAGGGCACGAGGTCATTACCATGGGGAGGTCTCCCAAATCCATGTGCTGGGGGCCCTCCCTGGGGGGGGGTACTACTGGAAGCTTTAGGAGGTGTGGCCAGGTGGGCAGCCCCTAGGTCTCCCAGGGCCCACCCTCAGAGGGACTGTGGAACCTGCCCTGCTCCCTCTTCTGTGACCTCTCACTCTGACATGTGTCCTGCCGTGACAAGTCACCCTGACCCGAGGCCCAAAGCCACGCGGCTGCCAGGTCGTGTAGCTGCAGAACCTCTAACTCCTAAGTCGCCTGGGTCAGGGTTGCATCAGGGGGCAGGCCCTGAGCAGAACAAGAGAAGTGACCACCGTCCCGAGGGCTGGAGGGTCAGGACCAGGCAGCCACATCTGTGAGGCCCGCCCCGGGGGCTCTGCAGAGCCAAGAGCAGGCACGGGCACCGCTGGGGTCGAGAAGCCAGAGTCCCATTGGATCGGAGCCCAGGGCCAGCCCTTAGCTGGTCTTCAGCAGGGCAGAGGAGTGGCATGGTAGACAAGTCTGTCAGAGGTGGACGTCCACTGACCACATGAGCAGGGGACAAATCATCAGTTCTCCGTGGGCGAGGCCTCCCCAGGCGGCACCCTACCTGGCCCAGCTGTCCAGCAGGGACAGGAGGGCCACAGCCAGCAGAGGGAAGCGCCACGGAGGCCCAGGTCCTCGCGGGTCCTCCAGGAGCTGCTCAGCCTCCGTCCACCGGCTCCCTTGACCCCAGACAGGAGCTGGGTGCTCCAGGCAGAGGAGCAGAGATGTCGGGTTGGTAGTGGGGCCAGGCCAGTTGGGAGCAGCCCCCTGTGCCCACTGAGGAGGTGAGACCCACCCCTGCAGGTCCCGGGGAGACGCTGCCAACTCAGAGGAGCCTCGACGGGAGGTCGCAGGCTCAGGCCATTTTGCATTCAGGGAAGCTGACTTTGAGCACCTCTGAAGGGCTGGTCAGCTCTCTCACTGCCACCAGCTTAAGGGAAAATCCCAGGAAAGTCCAGACTGGTTTTGATCCAACTGACCCTTTCACTCGCTGGGCAGCCATGCCCCCCACAGAGGCCCAGGCCTTGAAACTCCGGCAGACGTTAATGGGAATATTTCACATGTAAACTCAGCTTAAAGCTCTGGCGGAGATGAGAGGCGCCCCTTACGGCCTGGGGTACTTGGCCAGTCATGGCCAGGGCAGAGAGAAGCAGCCAGAGGCTTTCTGGGGACACACGGCCTCCAGAAGCCTCCAAATGAACATTCAAGTGTAAGGGGACAAGGAGGGTCTTCCTGTCCTCCATGAGGCTCCTCAGGGCCTTCCATCTGGGTATCAGTGCTGGACCAGAGTGACCCTGGAAAGTGCTATGGCCACCTACCATAGGAAGCCTCTTCCCAGTAGTGAGCTTGGTGTCTGACCTGGGGCCAGGGCCGAGCTTTGGAGAGAGCTCCGCATGGTGTTGTGCCCAGGAACAGGAGATGCAGGGCCCAGGCAGGACCTCTGATGTGTGAGCCTCTCCTCTTTGTCCCCAGGACCACAGTGGAGGACTCTCAGGTCCTCTCAGGGACCTCCTGGGAAGGTGACACTGGGCACAAGGGGACTGTGGAGACACCACCTTCCTTAGGTGCTTCCTGTTCTGGGAGCCTGGCCCTCGAGTGTGTGCGACTCCAGGGGAGGGCAGAGCTGGGCAGGCAGAGCTGGGCATATGCCTGGCGGCCCCTGTGCTTTCTGCTGGCCCTGGCCCGTGCCTGGGGTGAGTGGCTATGGTCACAGGAGTCTGCTCCCCACAGTTCTCCTTCCCCACAGCCTGAGCCAAGATCAAGACCTGGGGAGAATGGAGGCCCTGTGCCCTCAGGCTTCAACTGTTTTCATCAAAAGGAGCCGCGCAGTGGCCCCTCACAAAGCCTGCCTGCTGTGGCTCCTCTGACCTCTGGTCCCCAGCAGGCCTGCCGTCCCTCCTGGGAGCCCCTGAGGGGAAGGGCTGAGGGGTCCTCCGTGCAGTGCAGGGCTTCAGTGGGTGGCCCCACAGCTCCCGCCACATCTCCCCACTGCCTACTCCAGGGGCTGGGGGAGGCCACAGGCCTCTCTGTGTGTAGCAGGGGTCCCACGGGGGTCCACCTCAGTGCTGGGCCCAGGCTGGACGCTGCCTAGAGCTCCTGTGGCCCGATGGGCTGAGCAGAGAGCACCTGCAGGCGAGGCGACGGCAGGGCCCTGGGTGCAGAGGTGGGAGACGCGTGGCGAAGCACAGCCCGCACCAGCGTGAAGCCCAGCAGCTGGGATGGGAGCAGAGGCTGCCAGGTCCATGGTGAGGAGCCGAGTGGGCACCAGCGTGAGGGCAGAGGAGATCAGAAGATGCAGTGGCCACCCACCACCCCTGCCAACCCACGGCTGCTTCTCCCTCCAGGGGACCACCCGGGACACACGAGGTCTTGGTGGGGATGGACCCCAGACTGTGCCCCCGGTAGCCTGGCAGGCAGTGCAGCTTCCGGTGAGACCCTCACCTCTCCGGGTTCTGTTTCCTATCTTAATGAACCAATGTGGCTCTTGCACGGTGGCCCGACCCAGGGGACCTCGGTGTGAGGGACCAGCTCACGTCTCGCTCTCTGCACTGCAGCCGTGATTTTAGCCGTCGCTCTCCCCCTGGCTCCCCAGAGCATCAGGGGGCGTCCGTGGTGGTGTGTGCACGTGTGTGCGGAGCATGTGTGTGGCGTGCCTGTCTGGGATGGTGACGTCACACCCACGATGGTCCTTGTGGACCTTCAGCCCTGCCTGACCCCTGTGACTCACCTACCCAGCCTCTGCCATGGGGCCCCCAGGACAGGCATGGCTGCCCTTCACTGGGTGCCCAGCAGTGCTCTCCACCAGCATCTGCCCCAGATGCCAACTCACACGCCCTGGTCAGCATTGGCCAGCCCGACCTCCCCACCCCACCCCTACCTCCCCAGCCCACCCCCGACACAGGGGGGGGGGGAAGCAGTGGAGGAGGCAAAGCTGTAAGCACCCCAGAGCAGGGACACCCCTTCGTGGCCTGGCAGGGGAAGCCCACTCTCTCGTCTTGATGGACACTGTGCAGAGGCCACTGTAGCTCCCGGTCCTAGAGTGGGTGAGGTCAAGCTGGCACTTCCCTGGGCTGAGGGGTGGACCCAGCAAGCCTTGCTGAGGGGGTCCAGCAGGACTAGGGCCCAGCCGTCTCCCCACACAGTCACCCTGCCTGGAAGGGCTGAGCCCACTCTTGACCCTCCCCGGCCCCAAGACTTTGGGTGTGGAACCCTGGAGCCTGTCAGCGGGTCCAGTCCCACATGCTAGAGGCAAGGACTGCTGGTGCCCAGGCCAGAGCCCCTGCCTCCCGCCAGCCCTGCCCCCCCACCTGCCCTGCCCACCACCTGCCCTGCCCACCCTGCCCAGGCCTTGGCCTCGAACACAGAAGCTGACATTTGGAAGAGGGGGATGGGATTCCACAGTGACCTGTGCCCTGGTGGCTGGGTCCCAGGAAGAGGAGAATAGGAAGGCAAACAGGAGGAACGGGCCCAAATCTGTCACGCAGGGTAATGAGCTGGATTTATAGGAAGGAAACACAATATGGTTCTGCGTAATGGCTGTTGACAGAGATTCGGGCTGTTTGTTCTTGGATATTAAATTGACAAACAGCGTAGGTTTTGCCAGGTTCCGTCCCCGATTTGCTGGTGCCTGTCACAGGTCCCTGCGTCTCCGTGTCCCTGTCAGGACACGGGGATTTCCAGATAATGAGAACGTGCAGAGAGCGCCTAGGAGGGATGTTTGTGGCGGTGATCTGCATTCCCAATGTCTCCCCAGAAACCCGCTCCACAGATGAGCCAGCCCTCGCAGGAAGTGGGGTGGAAAAACCGCCCCCTTGGTTCCCGCAGAGCACAGGCCACGTTTCCTAAAATTTAATTAAGGTCTCAGATCAGGTTTGCATAATTAAATTGGTGCCGTGAGTCAGCAGAATGACGGATGGGCGCCCTCGGTGACACCCGGTTGAGGGAGGGTGGCCCTGGGTGGACCCTGGCGGCCCCTGGGCTGCGCACTCTCACCCTGACGTGGAAGACGCCCGGCTCCGCGTGCGCTTTCTTTTGCCGTCTATCAATCTGGGGCGGGAGGGTGAGTGGGGTTGACATTCATGACCTCACGGCACGTCTACACAGCCTTCGGCCCACACAGCCCACGGTCTACACTAGTGCAGGGGCCTCTGAGCTGGAAGAGGAGTTGGTGCCCTCCACACCTCCTGCAGGGCCGTATCCAGGTGCAGAGATGGTCTCTCCACACCCACGCCACACCCAAGCGCCAGGGTGGCAGTCTGCGATGGCACGTGCCTGTGGCCAGCGGCATCTGGAAGGTTGGGGACACTTGCTGCGTGGAAGGAGCGCTGTCGTGATGCTGAGGTCACAAGACCCACCCTCTCTGCACAGGGACTCCGCTGCCCAGGCCCGTGCTCAGGAGGCCGGGCCCAGCCTGAGTCTGCCCCCACCCCTCTTCTCTCAGGGCTGCTGCCCCTTCCCCACTCCAGGCACCATCCCTCGGTGCTTCTGGGAGAGCTCATGTGACCTTTCCTGACAGAGGCTTCGAGTGTGTGCCTGGCGCCCGACGGGTGGGCTGGCGCCAGACCTAACGACCTGTTCCTGCAGCTAGGTCCACCATTGTGGGAAATGGGCCCAGAGCCACTGGCTGAAGGCTGGTGCTCGGAACGTCGGGCGCGTCTGGGGAAGCCGCAGTGGAGCCTGGGAACCGAGCGAGCAGCAGCTTTCCCTGGCCATTGACGGCCGCTCTGGAAGAGACCTCCCCATTTCTGAACTTGCTCCGTTCTGGGGTGATTTATAGTTGTATTATTCATAAATCTGCTCAAAGATGTAAACAGGGTGATTGTGCCTCCGTAAGATATTAATAACTTAATGAGTCTGAGCTATTTGTTTATGTAATGGATAATGGGGTCTCTGCAGGGCCAGACAATATCACAATCTGGTAATTCAACGACTGCTATTAAACGCACGCACAAAGAGTGTGCTGTTTGAAAACGAAGTTCAGTGCCCTGACAGGGTGATCACCCGTGCACGTTCCCCCGGCTCCTGGAAGATCCACCTTGTACAACACCGAGGGCGAGCAAGGGACAGCATCCCCTTCTCCTGGGACCTCTCACTCCCCCAAACCCAGCTGGCCACCAGCCTCCAGCTCTGCTGTCCTCAGCCTGAGATGGGCCTAGGGACCCACCTGTATACACCCACGGTACACTGAACTCCTCTGCTCAGGTCTCCTGTGGCCAGCAGCAGGATCAGCGTCCGCCCCTCCTCCCCAGCCTTCCTGGCCAGCTCCCAGCATCCCAGGCCTGTTCCAGGCTGCACTGTGTCCCCCACAGTTCATGTTGGCACCCTAAGTGCTGGGCCTCAGAGCTGTTTGGAGACTGGGCCTCAGCAGAGGGCCTCGAGGAGAGGAATACAGGCCTGATGCCGGCCACACAGGAAAGGTGGACACAGGTGGGGGGCTGAAGTGGACACACAGGAGAAGGCGGCCCTGTCACAACCAGGAGAGAGCCGAGCACTCCCACCCTCAGCCTCAGAGAGGCCAGCCCTGCCCCTGCTGGAGCTCAGGCTTGGGGTCTCCAGGACCTCCACACTGTGAGTTTATTTTCTAACTAATCACTTAATTTTAACTGATATCATCAAAACTATACATACCCCTGGGGTACTGTGTGATGTTTAGATACCTGTATAACCACACACTGACCACCTGTACACACCATGCACTGAACCACACACTGACCACCTGTACACACCATGCACTGAACCACACACTGACCACCTGTACACACCATGCACTGAACCACACACTGAACACCTGTGTACACCATGCACTGAACCACACACTGAACACCTGTGTACACTATGCAGTGAATACCTGTGTACACCACACACTGACCACCTGTATACATCATACAGTGAATACCTGTATACATTGCACACTGAACATCTGTATACACCACACGCTGAACACCAGCATGCCCAAAGCACTAGACACTTGTATATACCACACACTGATCACCTGCATGCCCAAAGCACTGAACACCTCTACACACCACACACTGCATGCCTGTCTATACTGTGTGCTGCACACATGTCTACACTGCATGCTTCACACCTGTCTACACTGCGTGCTGCTAAAGCAGCATGCTTACAGACAGCTGTCCTGGTTCAAGCTGCCCAGGTGGTGCTGCTCCGCTGTGCAGCTGCAGGACACCCGCCAGGCCTCTGACTGGTCTGAGGAGGGGTGGGTCACACCTTGTTCCTGAGCTCCCTGCCAAGGGAGGCTGCAGCCTCCAGGCCCCGAGGAAGACCCTGCTCTGCGCTCCAGCCCCCAAGGACCAGGCAGGCTAGCACTGAGTGCAGGGCCTCCCTGGGTCCAGGATGCTGGGCCTTGAGGCTGAGGACCCAGGGCTGGCCTCAGGGTCAGAAGGCTGCGGCCAGGCAGGACCAGGAGGGAAGGCAGAGGGCCGAGGGCCTGGCCAGCCTGGGAGGAGGCCCAGGTGGCCCAGGGCTCTGGTCTGCCCTGCAGGCACTGCAACCATCACACTGGGGTGTCCCTTAGGGCCACTACCAGAATCAAGTGGTGTCACACCTGAGAAGGTTGGTGCCCGTGGCGTGCTGGTGGCTTCCCTGTCCCATCTGGGAACGGGCTGGGTTGCTGACTCTGGGCATCTCACTCCCCAGGAGCTGAGGCTGTCCACGTGCGGCACACCAGCCCTCCCTGCTCACCTTTCCTCTCTGGCGCTGCTAGTGAGACACGTGACTCGGCTGTCCCCCACCCCCTGGCAAGAGCTGTGTCTGTGTCTCCAAGAAGAATGGTGAGCATGCCTTCAGCTGCCTTCCTCTGAGTTAAAAACAGAAGGAAAAATGCCCATTCACCATTAATCTCCGAGTGACAGGGCTTCTTGTAATTAAACTCTGAAGACGTGTAATTCTTTATTGAAAGAGATTCTTTTATTGCTCAGCTGCCACCACACAGGTCTGTGAAGAGGGGCTTGTCACTCCATGGTGGTGACAGTCCCCTGGAAGCCACACTCCCCTCCCGCCAGAGCCTGGAAGGGCTTTGCGCTCACAATGGCACTGCTGATGGCGTGGCCTCCTGTGCTCTGTGGGTGCTGGGCAGACCCTGCCTCTGCCCACCTGCGGACAGCGCCCAGCACAGCCAGCCAGAGGCAGACAGCCACTCTGGTCCTGAGGCCCGTCCCCAGCCACCCCCGCCTTCCTCTGGCCTCAGGGGCACTGCACTGTCGCTACTGGGATGCACAACCCTCTCTCCTTCTGCTGCTCACTTGCAGGACTTAGGGAAAGCTGGCCGAGGTTCACAGGGAACCTTCTGGGCTGTGGGTGGCGGGTGTGCCTGCGGCACGTTTCCTCCTCTCTGTAAGTTGCCAGAGGATCCACGGGGTGCCGGATACACTGAGAGGGGACATCCCAGCCTCAGGACCCAAAGGCCCCTGAAGCAGCGTCGTTCTGGCTGTTGAGAGGGACAAAACTGCCCCTTGGCGGGCTGCAGACCTGCTGGACGGGACACCTAGCTGTGTCCTCAGGACTAGCCCCAGCAAGGCGAGGTCAGACCCTGCTCTCCCCTGCCATCCTGAACAGTGGGATGGAGCTGGGCTCTGTGGGATGGGCATCGTCCAGCTGTCAGGCCACGGCCCATGCCGCCGACCTCCTGCCCTCCTGTCTCCTCTTCCTCTGGATCGCCTCCTAAGACAGCTACGCTCATGTCCTTCGAGTACTTCTGCCGTGATGCCGGGTGTTTATTTGTGAGCTGCAGTGTGAAACACTTACTAATTCAGATTTTTACTGTGGATAAACAAATACAGAAAATTAACAGATGTGTTTTGCAGATGTACTTAACACAAATAGCATCCCTCGTGATGAGAGGCATCCGAGGAGGACCGAGCCCACAGGGGCCTGGGAAGCTCTCGTGCCCTCCCAGAGACGGAGGCAGAGCACGCAGTGGGCACGTCAGCCTCACAGACACCGAGGGACAGAGGGCAAGGAACCCACGCTGCCCAGAAGAGGGGGCATGGCTGGACCAAGTGGCCCTGAGCTCCCCTGGAGTCCTGTGGGCAGAGAAGAGCCCAGGCAGGAGGCCCGGAGCTCCCGCGGCAGATGAGGTCTTTGAATCAGAGCTCGACCAGGGGCCCCCGAGATCTAGACCCCAGGAACGCAAACGTGGACCAGAGCTCCAGGCAGCGGCCTCTTCCATGACCGCACACTGCACCATTCACAAGCCCACGGTGTGGGGGGTCAGGATTCAGCCACGGGGGACACCCAGGGACAGCAGGCTCAGCCCCCTCCCAGGTTAAGGTGCCTCAGGACCTTGGGGCAGCTGTGCTCCATGGCAGGAAGGTGGACGGGGCAGCCCTAGGAGAGGAGGAGAGAAGAGCCAGAGGCGCCCAGCCTGTGCCAGCACCTTACCCGCTGCTGGGCCATCCTGAGGCCCTACTGGCCTTGCAGCCAAGAGGCTCCCCAGAACCGCACACCTGGACAGGTGGGCAGCTGGTAGCCTGGTCAGTTGTCCCCCAGCTCCTGTGAGTGCCTGGTGGGGAGAGGGCCCCTGTACTGAGCTCAGGACCTGGGAGGAGCCAGGCTTCCTGGAAGCAGCATGGCTGCGGCCTGCGGATGCCACATGGGGCCTCTGCTCCAGCCCCAGGCAGCCCTCGGCAGACACAGGCCCGTGTCTGGCTCTCAACATCAATGCACTAGTGGTTCCCCTGGACGCTCTGGGACTACAGCAATGGCCACAGTCACACGCTCTGCAAACAGGCCCCAGAGCACCAGGTGGAAGAGGCAGCTCTCTCTAAGGTGCTGCCTTGGGTGCTGCCTTGGGAGCCAGGCTCCTGCCTTGGGCTGCGGACAGTGGAGAGTGCTCCTGCTCAGTGTCCCCAGGGCTTCGCTCTGGCCCCTCAGTAGTCCTGGGTGTCTCTGAGATGGTGAGGGACAATGGTGTGAACCTAGAGCGGGTGGAAGTTCTGTGCGGGGACAAAGGCACTGCTTTAAGAAGGGCGGAAGGGGTCACTGCTGGGCTGAGAGTGGGGAGGGAGATGAGGATGGACGGTACAGAAGATGGGCAGGGGACAGAGCCAGGAAAGGGCAAAGCCAGAGGAGGAGGAGGACGGGGAGGAGGAGGACAGGAGGAGGAGGATGGGGAGGAGGAGGAGGGGAAGGAGAAGGACAGGGAGGAGGAGGACGGGGAGGAGGAGGGGAAGGAGGAGAATGGGGAGGAGGAGGACAGAAGGAGGAGGACGGGGAGGAGGAGGACAGGAGGGGAGGACAGGGAGGAGGAGGACAGGAGGAGGAGGACGGGGAGGAGGAGGATGGGGAGGAGGAGGAGGGGAAGGAGAAGGACAGGGAGGAGGAGGACGGGGAGGAGGAGGGGAAGGAGGAGGACGGGGAGGAGGAGGGGAAGGAGGAGAATGGGGAGGAGGAGGACAGAAGGAGGAGGACGGGGAGGAGGAGGACAGGAGGAGGAGGACGGGGAGGAGGAGGACAGGAGGAGGAGGACGGGGAGGAGGAGGATGGGGAGGAGGAGGAGGGGAAGGAGAAGGACAGGGAGGAGGAGGACGGGGAGGAGGAGGGGAAGGAGGAGGACGGGGAGGAGGAGGGGAAGGAGGAGAATGGGGAGGAGGAGGACAGAAGGAGGAGGACGGGGAGGAGGAGGACAGGAGGAGGAGGACGGGGAGGAGGAGGACAGGAGGAGGAGGACGGGGAGGAGGAGGGGGAGGAGGAGGATGGGGAGGAGGAGGAGGACAGGAGGAGGAGGAGGAGAGGAGGAGAGGAAGGAGGAGGAGGACAGGAGGAGGAGGACGGAGAGGAAGGAGGAGGACGGGGAGGAGGAGGAAGAGGAGGACAGGAGGAGGAGGAGGAGAGGAGGATGGGGAGGAGGAGGATGGGGAGGAGGAGGAGGACAGGAGGAGGAGGACAGGAGGAGGAGGACGGGGAGGAGGAGGGGAGGAGGAGGACGGGGAGGAGAAGGAGGAGGACAGGAGGAGGAGGACAGGAGGAGGAGGAGGGGAGGAGGAGGGGAGGAGGAGGGGAGGAGGAGGGGAGGAGGAGGACGGGGAGGAGGAGGACAGGAGGAGGAGGGGGAGGAAGCCCTCTCCTGGGAGTGTGAGTGACCTCTTCTTCCTGTGTTCTCACTGGGGCGCCCTCTGTGTGGGTCTGGTCTCTTCCTGCAGGACCCAGTCATGCTGGACTCGGGCCACCCCAGCAAGTGCATTTAGCTCTGTCAACCGTGGAAGTCCTACCAAATACAGCCGCACTCGGGGGTCCTGGGCGTCCTCACGTGAGGACACAGTCCTCTGACAGTGGGAGCAGAGCACAGCCTTCCTGGCTTTGGGCCTCTCAAGAGCTTGTCGCCCAGAAAATAAAGTCCCCTGACAAAGACGGGCCGGGCAGCTGGGGCCCTGCAGCTGCGAGTCTTCCTGGCAGAGGGCAGGGCAAGTGGCCAGGAGGCCTCTCGGCAGAGCCTTCAGAGATGGGCCTGGAGGCCGGGCAAGAAGGCTGCTGTGCAGCTGGCAGTCCTTCTCCAGCCACTCGTGTCCAGCTAGAGGGACTCACGCACCTCGCCTTGTTCTGTGTGTTCCCTTCAGTGCTACGATAGTCGATGGCTTCCCATCCACCTCTCCTTCGTGAATGTGGCTTCACCCTGGACTCAGAGATGGCCACTCTGGTCCCAAGGCCCAGGGCTGGTCCTGTCTGGTCCTGGGAGGAGCAAGGGGCATCCAGTCCCTCACATTGTCCCCAGACCCAGGTTCTGTGGCTCCTTTCCCAGGCTCCATAGGATGCTCGCAGGACACATGTCCCCTGGGCCTGGCTCCGCCTCCTCCCATCTTCCCCTGACCGCAGAGGCCCCTTGCTTTCTCACACTGAGCCGGCACCATCTCCCAAGCCACAGACTGTGTGGGCAGTGGGCACCTCATTTCACCGGCTCTGCTCGGCCCCTGACTCCCTCACCAGATGCCGGCTACAGGTCCAGTGGCATCTGCTCCAATCCTGAGGGTCCAAAGTGTTGCCACATGTCCCAGCTGACCGCTGTGGCCCGTCCACCTTCAGCGATGGCTGGTCACCCATCCACAGCCGACTCCTGTCGGTTCTCCATGCTGCAGCCTGGGACCGACTGCACCAGGCTGGCCACCTCGATGGACAGAGCAGAACCAGGGCCACGCTGCCTCCTGCCCAGACCTGACTTGGGGAGCGAGTGCCCGGCCCCTGCCTTGTGGTCCCCACGGGCTGATCCCCACCTGCCTGGCCCCACTCAGAAAGCTCGCCCCAGGTGTCCGGACTTGCTCAGGATGCTCACCAGGAACGTCACCGTGTGGCGCCCTGGCTGACACCTGGCCAAAGCTGACCTTCCTCTGGAACCCCCTCGAAGCCACCCTGGACGTCTCTGTCCTGGATCCTTCCCACAGCACTGGCTCTGGGCCTGCTGGTCCTGCTGGGCCTGCCTCCTCCTGGGCTGTGGGTGCCCAGTTCAGTGTAGCCAAGGCATCTGTCCTCTTCCACCCTGAGTTCCGTCCTGTCCTAGAAATGTCACTCGGCAGGGGAGGTGGCAGCCCAGGGCTGTGTGGGGATGTGAAAACCTGTGTCCACGGGGGAGACAGGGCTCTCTCACAGCGGTTCTACTGCCCTCTGCTCCTCCTGAAGTGTGAGGCTCAGCTGGTGCAGGGACCTAAAGCCCAGCCCCAGCCTCTCGCGCCTCCACCTGTCCCTCTCCTCAGCCAGGCACCTTGGCCCATTCAGCCTGCTGACCAATGCCCCGCGCAGGAATGCCGGGCTCTGTGGCTCAATCCACAGAGGCTCCGGCTCTGCATGGATGTCCTGCCTTCCCGGTCAGCCTTCCCTCGTGGAGACCCTTCACCTACAGGCTCCAAAGCTGGAGGTTCAGCCGTGAACAGAACGGCCGCGGCAGACCTCCCCGACACCCGCGTTCCCCAGCGAACCAGCGCCAGCATCCACCATTGCCTCAGTACATCTGGAGTGGGCGAAGGTCTGCCATGAAAATACCCAACCAGAGATCCCTGGTATCACTGCCGTAGGACCACAGGGACAAAAGCACATGGCACCAAACAAACGTGGAAGGTCTGTTACTCGGATGTGAAAGCTGCACTCTGAGAGGGCAGGTGCTTCCCTGGCCAGAGAGCAAGGGAGGAGTCCATGCCAGGACACTGGTCTCCAAACATTGGCCCCCACCCTCCCAACACCAGCAACTGGCACGACTACAGGGAGAGAGCATTCCAGGAGCAGCCTTGAATACCATGACCCTGAGTCCTGAGTCCTGAGCCTGAGTCCTAAGGTCTGAGTCTGGGTCCTGAGTCCTAAGGCCTGAGCCTGAGTCCTAAGGTCTGAGTCTGAGTGCTGAGCCTGAGCCTGAGTCCTAAGGTCTGAGTCTGAGTCCTGAGCCTGTGTCCTGAGTCCTAAGGTCTGAGTCTGAGTCCTGAACCTGAGTCCTGAGTCCTAGTCCTGAGTCCTAAGACCTGAGCCTTGAATCCTAAGGCCTGAGCCTGAGTCCTAGAGCCTGAGCCTGAGTCCTGAGCCCTGAGCAAGAATTTCTGAGCCTAAGCACTGAGCCCTCAGTCCTGAGTCCTAAGTAGTGAATACTGAGCTCTGAGTGTTGAATCCCAAGCCTGAGCCAGAAGTACTGAGTCCTAAGCAACAATTTCTGAGACTAATCCCTGAGTCTGAGCCCTGGGCTCTCAGTCCTGAGTCCTGGGTACTGAACCCTGGGCAAGGATTTCTGAGTCTGAGCCCTAAGTCTGATCCCTGGGCTCTCAGTAATGAGTCCTGGGTACTGAACCCTGGGCAAGGATTTCTGAATCTGAGCCCTGAGTGGTAAGACTGATCCTGAGTCCCTCTTCTCTGTTCCTGGTCCATGTAGACAGACAATAATGGACTGTGGGAATCAACAGGAATTTCATGTAATTCATGTTTGTGAACCCTTAGCTGTTTCTTTCTCTCTCTCTCTCTCTCTCTCTCTCTCTCCCCACCCTCTCTCTCACTCTCTCTCTCCCCTGAATTTTCACTATAGACCCTGGTCAGGGGCAAGGATGACCCCATCTTATGGGTAAGAAAGGGAGGGGCCTGGTGAGTCCTGTGACCATTTCCTGTCCCATCTCCTGGGCCAGGCAGAGTGACCATTTCCTGTCCCATCTCCTGGGCCAGGCAGAGTGCACCTTGAGGTGAGGAGGAGCCTGAGGGAGCGAGGACCGTTGCTGCCCTCCAGGTCTCCCTGCCTGGGCAAGGAGGAGAGGTGGGCTGGCATGGGCGGTGGCTCCCCCCCTCTGGCCTCGGTGCGGAGGTGCTGCCAGGCCTCTGTCCCCTGGGCATGGTGGAAGCAGCCTCTGTCCCCTGGGCGTGGTGGAAGCAGCCTCTGTCCCCTGGGCGTGGTGGGAAGCAGCCTCTGTCCCCTGGGCGTGGTGGAAGCAGCCTCTGTCCCCTGGGCATGGTGGAAGCAGCCTCTGTCCCCTGGGCATGGTGGGAAGCAGCCTCTGTCCCCTGGGCGTGGTGGAAGCAGCCTCTGTCCCCTGGGCATGGTGGAAGCAGCGGCTGCTGGTAGCTGAGGCCTTATTTAAACTTTTTCCATGTAAATAACTGATAGTCATAAGAAGGGAAATTGCATTTGCTTTGAGTGGGCAGAGATACATTTGAGTCAGAACGAGGAATCCTTTCAGAGCCGGCATCGGCCGTGAATAACAACAACACTCGATCACTTTGCTGGGTTTTCGGTGCAGCAGCGCCCTGGTCCCTGCATACCAATGCAACAAATTATGTTATTTAATGAAAAATGACCCGGCCCTGCTTCTGAGGCAAACCCGCCATCTATCAGTGACATTATCATTAGTGCATCAGGACCCATGTGTCACCCACAGCCCTGCTGTGCCCAGGAGGAAGGGGGTGAAGCATGGCATCCCTCTCCACGGAAGGCCAGGATGAGCTGGTGGTGGACCCTAGGTCTTGTAAACGAAGCTGGCTCTGTGGCCAGAGCTCAGCCGGGGGACCAGGTGACCACACTGGCACTTTCCTGATTATCAGGGTCCCCTGGGCTTACAGCTTTGCAGAGAGGGGCTGGCCAGCACCTTCCGCAGCCTCACTGCCTCACTTGGGCTGCCCTGCTCTCGGCCGGGTTGTCCCTTTCAACCCTCTGCCTGGGGACATGTGTGCAGCGGAAGGCGGGCTGCAGGCTGCAGCTCAGAGAGAGCCAGGGCACTGGAGGACAGCCATCAGTGCTTTCCATGTGCCGTGGCTGGGGGGAGGGCAAGGCCCACGCACAGCGAGGGACCTGTAGGTACCCGTGGGTGCCAGTCTGCTGCAGCTGCTCAGGACAAACTGGAGCTCAGAGCCACCCATCTCCAGCCACATGGTTGGCACAGTGGGAGGACAAAGACCTGGGCACAGCCGCCACGTGCCTACTCTCCCTGGAGCTGGGCCAAGAGAAGAGGAGAGAGGAGACCCAAGCCCAAGGCACAAGGCGGCTGCCCACAGGGGTCACTAGCGAGGAGGACACCACAGTGGATAGCCATGTTGCTACCAGGCCCTTCCTGATGCCCAGAAGCCTTCTTCCAAACCCGCTGCCTCTTCCAGGGAGCCCCCAGGGAGCCCACGGGCAGTGTCCCTGCACTGGGTAGTGCCCCTGCACAGTGTATCTTAGTTCCCATTTACGTGACAGGGTCCCCCCGTAAGTAGGGTGGAAACCTGGGCCTGGAGACGGCAGGTCCTCCTTGAAGACAGCGGCCTGCAGAGGGCAGCACAGGTACAGGACAGGCACCTCCCGGCAGGACGGGGAAGGTGTCTGCTCAGAACGTTCCTGTTCACACCTGCACTCCAAGTGGCACGGCCCACCATTGAGATGGGATGGAAGCCATTCCCACGATTGGCACGTTCCATTTTAAAACCTAGTCCTGGGTCGACTGGGGCCAGCCGGTCACCTCCATTCAGGAGCCCCACAGTCACGGGCAAGGAACGCAGGCAGATGAAAGTCACATGAAAGCAACACATAAATCAACTAATTACCCCGACACACACAGCCGTGATACTGCCGGGAGCCAGGTTCTGGGGTGTGCTGAGCAGGTGGCCAGATGGGGACCCACAGGGAAGATGAGTGATGTCGGCACCCAGGCTAGTGGGCTTGGTGGACCCACGGGAGGAGCCAGCAGCTGTGTCATTGGTCTTCAGAGGTGGCCGCTGAGGGGAGGGGGCCCAAGGCACCTGGCCCGGCACCCCTTGCACCCCAGGCAGGCACTGCAGCTTGGGTGAGGGCAAGGGCTGGGGACTGGGGACTGCAGGGTGCCCTCCTGAGCCGAGGAGAAGGAAGACCCTCCACCTCAGCAGCCATGCTGGGAGCCACCTTCCCTGCACATCTGTCAACCACGATTTTAGAAAATGCAGACCCCGCCACTCTTGTTGATCCGACTCCCCCGAACCTGAGAGGGTGGTCACTTCCCACTGCACACTGGGGCCCCCATCTCAGTGGCTCGTCTCACCCAGGCGTGCTGCTCACAAGCCTGATGCCGGCGTCCCAGGCCAGAGGTCAGTCTGGGGCAGGGGACTTGGTGAGTCCCAAGGGGAGCTTTCTCCTCTGAGCCTTCCAGGGCCACGCCTCCCCATGGTACTGGTGGCTTAGGATGCCCCCCCAAAGTGACAGGTTTGCCATAAGCTCCCACCACTGATTTCCCGTCCTTCAGTGAGCACTCGAATCCTCAGGCGGTCATGAGAAGCTCTCCTCACGTGGGAGTCAGGGCCACAAAGACGACTAAGCAAGAGCTCTGCTTCAGTGAAGTGGCCACCCAGGCTGGGTGACAGACCTCCAGCCTCTGTGCTCAGGACTCACCCACCTGCCTATTCTGGCCAGGGGACTCATTGTGCCATCTGGCCAGCGCCACCGTGAGGACTCCAGTGCTTCCCTGTGGAGATCAACTGCCAGGCAGCTGAGCCCCCGAGGTGCAGAGCTGGTGGCCCTAGGTCATCCTGTCCCACACATGGAGGGCTGGGACCATCTCTGGGAACCTCAGTGCTACCTAGACATGTCCCTGAGTAGGTCGAACTTTGGGCCTGTCAGCTAAGCAATGGGACTGTGCCATGAAGTCCAGCAGTGTGCCTGCTGCCCTCCCACGGGCCTCACCTGCAGCTACTTAGTCTCCCAGGGGCTCCACCTGCACCTCCCCTCCCTCCCAGGGGCCTCACCTGCACCTCCCCTCCCTGCCAGGGGCCTCACCTGCACCTCCCCTCCCTCCCAGGGACCCCACCTGCACCTCCCCTCCCTCCCAGGGGCCCCACCTGCACCTCCCCTCCCTCCCAGGGGCCCCACCTGCACCTCCCCACCCTCCCAGGGGCCCCACCTGCACCTCCCCTCCCTCCCAGGGGCCCCACCTGCACCTCCCCTCCCTCCCAGGGGCCCCACCTGCACCTCCCCGCCCTCCCAGGGGCCTCACCTGCACCTCCCCTCCCTCCCAGGGGCCCCACCTGCACCTCCCCTCCCTCCCAGGGGCCCCACCTGCACCTCCCCGCCCTCCCAGGGGCCCCACCTGCACCTCCCCGCCCTCCCAGGGGCCCCACCTGCACCTCCCCGCCCTCCCAGGGGCCTCACCTGCACCTCCCCTCCCTCCCAGGGGCCCCACCTGCACCTCCCCTCCCTCCCAGGGGCCCCACCTGCACCTCCCCTCCCTCCCAGGGACCCCACCTGCACCTCCCCTCCCTCCCAGGGGCCTCACCTGCACCTCCCCTCCCTCCCAGGGGCCTCACCTGCACCTCCCCTCCCTCCCAGGGGCCCCACCTGCACCTCCCCTCCCTCCCAGGGGCCCCACCTGCACCTCCCCGCCCTCCCAGGGGCCCCACCTGCACCTCCCCGCCCTCCCAGGGGCCCCACCTGCACCTCCCCGCCCTCCCAGGGGCCCCACCTGCACCTCCCCTCCCTCCCAGGGGCCCCACCTGCACCTCCCCTCCCTCCCAGGGGCCCCACCTGCACCTCCCCGCCCTCCCAGGGGCCCCACCTGCACCTCCCCGCCCTCCCAGGGGCCTCACCCACACTGCTCACCCTCAGCGGGGACCTATCCACCATCTGACCACCAGCATAGATGGGAGATGGAGTGTCCATGGGGCCAGCAGTCTCTGCCCAGGTCCCTGGCTTCACCCAGTACCAGAGCTGGAGTGAGCAGCACAGTCAGGAGTGGGCATGGAGGCTCCCCTGGGTTAGGACCCCTCTGCTCAGGCTCCAAGGACTCTCCAAGGTGCCAAGCTCCTGCTTCCTCCCCTGGAAGGTGGGAATGAGCGAATGCCCTGCAGCATTGATGGGAGACCCAGGCAGAGACTGTGTATAGACATCCTGCCTCCTCCAGGCTCCCCTGTCCTACAGCCTGACCAGCCTCCTCCAGGGTCCCCTATCCTACAGCCCAGCCAGCCTCCTCCCAGGGTCCCCTGTCCTACAGCCCGACCAGCCTCCTCCAGGCTCCCCTGTCCTACAGCCCAGCCAGCCTCCTCCCAGGGTCCCCTGTCCTACAGCCCAGCCAGCCTCCTCCCAGGGTCCCCTGTCCTACAGCCCAGCCAGCCTCCTCCCAGGGTCCCCTGTCCTACAGCCCAGCCAGCCTCCTCCCAGGGTCCCCTGTCCTACAGTCCAGCCAGCCTCCTCCCAGGGTCCCCTGTCCTACAGCCCAGCCAGCCTCCTCCCAGGGTCCCCTGTCCTACAGCCCAGCCAGCCTCCTCCAGGCTCCCCTGTCCTATAGTCCAGCCAGCCTCCTCCCAAGGTCCCCTGTCCTACAGCCCAGCCAGCCTCCTCCCAGGGTCCCCTGTCCTACAGCCCAGCCAGCCTCCTCCCAGGGTCCCCTGTCCTACAGCCCAGCCAGCCTCCTCCAGGCTCCCCTGTCCTACAGTCCAGCCAGTCTCCTCCAGGGTCCCCTGTCCTACAGCCCAGCCAGCCTCCTCCCAGGGTCCCCTGTCCTACAGCCCAGCCAGCCTCCTCCCAGGGTCCCCTGTCCTACAGCCCAGCCAGCCTCCTCCCAGGGTCCTCTGTCCTACAGTCCAGCCAGCCTCCTCCAGGGTCCCCTGTCCTACAGCCCAGCCAGCCTCCTCCCAGGGTCCTCTGTCCTACAGTCCAGCCAGCCTCCTCCAGGGTCCCCTGTCCTACAGCCCAGCCAGCCTCCTCCAGTGTCCCCTGTCCTACAGCCCAGCCAGCCTCCTCCCAGGGTCCTCTGTCCTACAGTCCAGCCAGCCTCCTCCAGGGTCCCCTGTCCTACAGCCCAGCCAGCCTCCTCCCAGGGTCCCCTGTCCTACAGCCCAGCCAGCCTCCTCCCAGGGTGCCCATTCCTGCCCTGGGTGCTCTGCCTGTGGTCTCATGGCCTGGAATTTGGTGTGTTCATTGCTAAGGAGGGCGACTGGGCCCAGGGGAACTCAGCTTAGGGGCGGGGCAAGGAAGATGCAGGCTGCATAGGAGCCCTCTGACGCCCTGACCATGGCCCAAGGCTGCACCTGCCAGCCCAGGGAGGTCTTACCAGGAGGGAAGGGGAGTCCCAGGCTCAGGATCTGGTAACTTCACCTGCCCACCCTTTCCTCCTGCCTCTCCCTCTGGGATGTGCCTTGAGCCCAGAGCTAGGCATACAAGATGTAGAGGCCCTTCCACAGACGGGGAAAGGCAGGACCCTAGAGCCGCCTCCTCAGGTGGGGAGGCCCAGAAGGAAGCCCAGCCAGGGCCATGTCCTGTGTGCTTGGGGTCAGGGCAGGTGGGCAGTAGCAAGGCTGCTCTGCTCAGAGGAGCCAAGGCTGCCGTTCAAGGACTGAGAAGGGCTCAGGGTGGACACATGTGCCCGAGCCCGGAGGCAGCCCAAGCAAAAAACCCTGTGTGCACAGGCAGGAAGTGGGAAGCCTTGGTGGTCTCAGAGACCCTCATTCATTGCCTGTCTGTGGCCAGCAAAGAGAGGCCCTGCCTTGGGAAGGTGGGGCTGGGGTTTGATGCATCTCCAGGGAGAGAAGGGGCCAGGCTGAGGGCCCTTCCCTGCGAGTGGCCCTGGGGAGAGGCTCGTCCCGCCAGCTCCTGCCCGCTGCCGCCTGTGACGGTTGCCCAACATTGTGTGATGAATTATCATTTCCACCACACTTATTTTTGTCTTCTTCGTCTATTTTGGGAAGCAGATTCTTAGATCAGCAATTAGAAATGTCACTTGTACTTTTGGGAAGGGGGGATAATTTGCAAAGTCTATAATTGAGAATAGTAATCAAAATCGTTGACAACTTCAATGATACTAAAATGGTAATTAATTTTAAGTTTTTGAAGGAATGTATAATATTTATCTATTTTTGAACTTTTTACTGATTAGCAACAAGCCCTGCCATGCTACTTCCCTTTTTTATCCGGTTCCTATAGTTAGCGATGGTTTTTTGCTTTGTTATATTTTTTCCCCATTAAAAGTTCCCTTAGGAGAGGAAGGAGCTATGAGGAGTAGACTTCACAGCCCACGCGCTCTAATTGGGAGACAGTAACCAGGCCGAGACCAGGACAGAAGTGTCGGGACGCAGCCCTGGGAGAGGCCGAGCAGGGCCAGGGCTGCCTGTGACCGTCCTGGTTTTGCACAGGAGTCCTGCCTCCTTCTGCTGCCTTCCATGCTCTGGCCACTGCACGCCTGCCCCCAAGACAGAAGCACATCTGAGACGGCACATGAGCCCACTCCAGCTGCTGTGATGGAGTGCCCGCTCGCAGCTTGAGTGGCCATCCCGCGGCCTGAGAGGTCATCCCCAACCTGGAGCTGAGGTCTGAGGTTGAAGTACCCGCAGGGTGGTCCTCCCTAGGCCTCTCTCTACGGCTCTCAGACTGGGTCTTCTCCCTGGGTCCTCATGGGGTCATCCCAGAGGGTGTGTCCTGATCCCTCTTCTCATAAGGACCCCTGTCCCTAGGTTAGGGCCCGCCCCACAGATCTCACCTTGACTTACCCTGCAAAGCCCCATCTCCAAATGAGGCAGCACACTAGGCCTGGGCCTTGGGACTTCAAGGATGGGCAGTGTCCAGCTCTGGCAGCTGACAGGAAGCCCAGCAGAGGCAGCGCTGCCAGAGTCCAGGGGGAGTGTCCATGACAGCGGCTGCTGAAAGACTGTCTTCAGGCTGCCAGGGCCCAGTCTGATGTGCCCAGGGGGCCACAGACTTGAAGGACAGGACTGGGATGGGCACTGTGGCTGCTCTGGGCTTGACCACTGGTTTTCATTATTTTCCTCCATCACAGAAGTGACATTGTAATGGAGACAGAAGAAAGGAGAAGGTCACCAGCCACATGTGACACATCACGCCTCGGCCCTGGGCCTGGGAAGAGGAGGTGAAGACGTCAGAGGCTAAGGCCAGGCCCCTGGCCCCGGCTCCTGTGTTTGGAGCCCAGGCAGCAGGCCAGGGTGTGCCCATGGCCACAGTCCTCTGCCCCAGGATCGCCCCACCTCCCAAGCCATCCCCAGCTGCCCCGCACCACAGAGCTCTGGCCGTTTTATAAAATAACAAATGAGCCACCAACGTGAATTGTCCAAAACCAGAACGCGTGTCTGTGGGTGTGTCTGTGCGTGCGTGCGTGCGTGCGTGCGTGTGTGTGTGTGTGTGTGTATGTCTGTGGGTTGGCACACGCACTCACGTGGATATTTGTCTGCCACGGTCCATTCCAAACATCACAGTCAGCATGTAAGGCCAGCTGCTGTTCCAGCCGGTCTCAGTCACGGCTCTGACTCCCCTCTGTCTCTGCCTCCAGCGAGCCAACGGCACAATCCCACCTCCCGCAGCCGCTCTCCCTCCTGCCTCGGCTGCCGGATGCCCATGCAGTGGGGGTGTCTTCCGCAGGGGCATTTGACTGAGGGAGGGAAACAGAACAGTGAGTGAGGTTTTCAGAGTGTCCACTATTTGCACTTATCAAGATACGCTGCTCTCTCCAGGGACGAGGCCCACCTGCTCCGGAAGCCAGCGCTGCTGCCGGGAGCCGAGAGCATGCTCCGTGTGGGGAAGACCCCAGCACTGACCACCCCACGGCACGCAGGTTGGATTCCCCAGGGCTCCGCGTTCCTTCCTCCCCTTGCCAGGCATCTCCTGGGCCCCCCGGGCTCCTGGTCCTGGCCTGAGCAGGCAGAGCCCTTGCCTGTGGGGAGCAGACCCTCTCAAAGGCCTCCTAGGTTCAAAGACTTGTGCTGATGGGTCCAGGGGCAGCAGCCCAAGGCTCCATCTGAGACCGAGTTCCTAAGAGCCCAGGAAGCATTGTCCAGGACAGAGGGCCGAGGGCACTGAGGACAGAAGCAAAGGGGCCCTCCCTGCACTTGCCAGGCAGGTGGCCACATCAGGACACCAAGGCTGCAGGGGACCAGGCTCCCCGCTGAGCCCTGAGCCTCAGCAGTTCTGCTGGTCAGCAGAGACGTGACCCTCGTGTGGTCTTCAGTGCTTGGAATGGCCACCAACAGCCGTGCAGTGATGCTGGGCTTCCCCTCTCAAGGGTGACATGCCCTTTAGGGACATCCAGGAAGAGCAACATAAGGGTCAGGAGAACAGGGTTGTGTGTGGGGGGGTGATATCAGGGATGCCCAGGCTCCTCTGTGCCAGGGGACTCAAGGTCTGGGGAGGGCTGCTGTAGCCGGCAGGAGTGCCTGCCAAGCCCGCAGTGGTGCCCTTGGCCTACTGCCCCCAGGACTGGCACCCTGTACCTGGTGAAATGGTTCTCCATCTGCATTTGCCACTACGGGCCTGAGGCAGGACGGGGCCTGGCAGAATAGAGACCCGGCTGGGATTCGGGGCTCATCCTGCAGTCAGCGTAAGCTCCTGTTCAGCTGCAGAGCTCCCGTGCTTCCTGGCAGGAAGTGGGGAGCAGGTCCCCTCAGCTCCAGGCAGTAAAAGCAGCTCGACAGCCATTCATCCACCAGCCACATTGCTAATCACGGTGACCAGACCTCATGCTCCCGCCGTGGCACAAACACGCCCTAAATCCAATTGATAAGATGTAAGACATTGCCTCCCCACCTCTGTGTGCAGGAGGGTCAAAACCAGGTGACGCTCATTGCATTACTTGGCATAAACATGATTTTAATAATTACCATGGGCCAGAACCCGTGCCTGCTCCTGAATAATGAGTATTGAATCCTATTATCGCTCACTGTTAAACATCCTCCAGTTCAGTCCCTGCAGCAGACTGTGGGGCGGTGCCCACCCACAACCCAAACCACCCCTCCTTGCTGCCTCTGGTCTGAGATGGGGCATCTCCACTGTTATTGCAAGACCCTGGTAACACAGCGCTTTGCAGTCAGGTAGAGCTCACCTGAATATTCTGTATTTTGCAATCATGGATCATCTTGGGTTTGTTATAATCTTAGGTAGTTTTTTTTTCACTCAAGATAATAATTGTTCTCTACCACAGAACACCTATTAGTTTTATGACAGCGTCTTTGCATTTGAAATGGTTAATTTATAGTGCTTTTCTGCACCGTCAACACCAAGAAGTTTAATATCTGCTGATCCGGTGAACCAAGCCTTGCATCAGAGCCCCAAGCAAGGAAGAAGCTCAGAGCCGCTCTCGAGAAGCCCCTTCATCCTGCAGATGAAGAGGACAAGGCCCAGTGAGGTTAATTGACTCACCGAGGTCACCTGAATGATTTAGGACCCTTTGGTAACATGATCAGCTCTGCACTTCAAATGTCTAACTCCCCGAGTGACTTCAGCTAGTCAGTTTGATTCTCCAGCCTGCGTGGTGAGGGGAGGAAGTGGACCTGCAGGCTCTGAGCCACAGGTGCAAGATGCTCGCTGCCAGGAAGTCCCAGTGGACAGCTAGAGCTTCCCCTGAGGAGTCACGGAGGAGGGTTATTAAGGGTCGAGTCCACGCAGGGAGAAAGACACCCACAGACATGGCCGGAAGGTCTCCGCACCATGGAGCTGCGTTCTCAGAGCCTCGCTTTGCAGATCTCACAACACTTTCCACAGACACACCTGTGCCGGGGGGTGACGAATAACTTGTCTACGTTGATGCAGCAGGAATGAGAGCCGTTTATTGTAGGATAACAGAGGTATTTATACATTTTCCACAGCTTATCTTAATTAGCATAAACTAGATACAGCAGTCAACCAATCAGGAATCTCTACACTTAATGGCTCGCTTTTGTTACTTTACAAACCACTCCCTCTGGCATTTGGCCAGGCACCATCCAGACTTGTTTACAGACTTTAACATTTCTCTGGCAAAATAACAGGTGCCAATCTGACTTGTTTACAGACCTTAACATTTCCCCCTTTTGTTTAATTTAAATAAGGATAGTGTTTTTTTTACAGAAACACCATAAATAACCTGTTAGAAACAGAAAGGGAGGATACAAAATGTTACAATACCAAGCCAATTGATGTCTCCATGCAAGAAGCCCTTGGAAAAATTATACCAGCAATGACACCGTTAGCAAAGATACTGAGTTACAATTTGTTGTAGATTATAGTTTGTTCTCTCAGTCCAGATAAAGCAGTGTCTCAATAGATTAACTCACAGTCCAGATAAATCACAGTCCAGGTAAGTTCTGCAGGCAGCTAGCTTAAGTTGTAGCAGCAGAAACAGCAACAGCTCCGAAGTCTCCTCCAGTTCTCAGCTGAAGTTTCCTCAGGTTCTCAGCAACATTGTGAATTCTTTCACCTTTGTTTTCACCAGCACTGGGACGAAGGCAGGAACTCCGGATGGCTAAAGAAAATCCTGTAGCATTTCACTAAGAAAACAACCTTCTGAACAATTTAGTACATTATTTCAAGGTTTTTTACATTTGAAATAAGCCTTAATAGTACTCATTACTCAAAAGCCTCCAGGTGTGGGAGACCCATTGTAGTTACTGGCCTTGGAAATGATCAAACTTCAGGGAAGCCAGTAGCGTCTTTTGCCAGCTGTAGCATCCCGGGCAGCCCCAGATGGCCCTGGGGAGAGTCCCAGACTCAAACTGCTTCCAGGCACAGGGAGCAAAAGCCTTCGAGACTGTGCCTCCAGGTCAGGTCTAGATTTGGGCTCACAGTGGCGATCCGCTCCCCCGGGCAGGGGGGCGGGGAAGAGCCCGCAACTGCCGCTTGGAAAATTCTTGTTGCGCCATGATTGGCTTGGGCAGGTGGCAGCCGCCTTGTCATTTCACGCACCCTCCGGTATCGAAAAGTATTCATTAATAGCCTTTTGCTGCAACTTTTTTCTTGATAATCCTTCTTCTTCTGAACTTTCTATTTCTTTCTGACTAGAGTTTCTGGGCTTTTATCAACACATGCCCTAACTATTCTTGGTTCCACTGGGGTGCCTTTTTCCCTTATCAATGTACTTCACACCCCTTCCATATTTTCGTCACAAAGACAATACAACATTTCAAGACAAAACAAGACACAAACATACTGCATAAATCTTCTCCATTTTCTCGAAATGGCCATTTTTCCTCTCGCCCTATCTGCCTAGGGACGAGCAGATTGCTCCCGTCCTATCTATGGACGGGCAGCTTTTTTCGTCACTTACCCCCGAGTGTCCCGGGGCTCCCCGTAATGGGCCACCATCTGCCGCAGTCCGGCTGCAGCAGAATAACCGGGGGGTGACGAATAACTTGTGTACGTTGATGCTGCAGGAATGGAAGCCGTTTATTGTAGGATAACAGAGGTATTTATACATTTTCCACAGCTTATCTTAATTAGCATAAACTAGATACAGCAGTCAACCAATCAGGAATCTCCACACTTAATGGCTCGCTTTTGTTACTTTACAAACCACTCCCTCTGGCATTTGGCCAGGCGCCATCCAGACTTGTTTACAGACTTTAACATTTCTCTGGCAAAATAACAGGTGCCAATCTGACTTGTTTACAGACCTTAACACACCTGGTGACCCCAAAGCCCACATATGCAGACAGTCAGGTGTTGTGATCGCCATTTTCAAGAAGAAATAGGAGCTGGAGGTCATGGAGTGTGGAGTTCCCTGAGCAGCAAAGAGCAGTCCTCGGGGACCAGAGCCCCAAGGCATATCTTCCTTCCTGGGGTACACCCAGGTGGCTCTGTGATTTCCCTTCCAGGCCTGAAATCCCACCTGCAGACACCTGTGTCCTATAGTAAGGGTTCTACATACAGGTTCTGTATCACACCTACACGGAGTGTTCTCGGTGTTTTATAAACCAATCGTCCTATTAGGAATAGTTATCTGCCCAATTCCACTTGAAATGAAAAAATACATTATTTTTGTCATTTACCTTTTTCCCAGCAATGTCACAATGTCCCTGTGTAACTTTTTTCCAGCACTGGGGATGAACCCTGGGCCTTGCACCTGCTGGCCAAGTGCTCTACCTCTGAGCTGCACCCCAACCTTTTTAGTTTTATTTTGAGACAGGATCTCACTAAGTTGCCCAGGCTGGTCTTGATTGAACGCGCAGCTCTCCTGCCTCAGCCTCCCACCTGCCGGGGTCCTAACTGTGCCCCAGCAGTCCAACCTCACATGGAATTTTCAATGCAGCCTTTTGGTTTTCTGGGGATACAGCCATATTTCCGGGTGAGTGTTAGGGTTTCTATATTAATTATGCATTTAACATCATTCCAACACGACTTTAATGGCATGTGTTGGTGAACTGGACAAAGTGATTTAATTGTCCATAAAATAGAAACTGAGAATGGCTGTTTGCTTGATCAAGCATCCCATCAAAGCAGTAAGGTGTTTTCACACACAAACACAAGGGCCAGTGGACACAGGGAACTGTCCAGAGCTGGTCTCTGCGACAGCCTGTCACTTGGTCAGTCTGAGTGCTGACCTATTAATCAAACATGTGTCCAGCTGCTGCTGAGGAGGCCTTCTGCAGGTGTGCCCGATGGCCACCTCCATAGACTTTAAGTAGGGAGATCGCCCTCCACAATGTGGCCTGACAAGGGAACAGCCGAGGACCTGTGCCTGGGTCCCTGCCTGTCCCACAGAGCTCAGCTGTCCCGGCCCTCCACCACGGCCAGCTGCCCGCTCTCCCCTCCGCCTCGAGCTGTCCAGGTTGTGCCCTGATGGGCTTTGAAGGCAGGAGTTGTTGCTGTGATGTGCGGAGACACAGAGCTCACCCTGGGTTCTCCTAGAGTACTCAGAGGACACCTGGTTCTGGGAGACCTGGGCTCCCACAGCGTGTCCTTGTGTACAGGACGTGTCTTAGGACCTTCCCGTAGGGGACACAGGTGTTTGGAGGTGGGATTTCAGGCACCTGGACAGGGACAATCACAGGGCCCACGTTGGGGGTGCACAGTGGCCGGGTGGGTTTGGTTTCTCGGAACCATGCAATCCAGCATGCAGCGGGGGTGCTGGCTGCCACGTTGTGCAGAGCAGGAAGGACAAGGAGGCCAGGCCTGCTCCCAAGCTCAGGCCCAGCGTGTCCTGGTGTTCTGTCTCAGAAGAAGCTGAGACTGTGGGAAACCAAAGCCAGAGTCCCTTCTCGCCGGTGTCTAGCCTTGCAACAGGGAGAATTCCCACCCTGCGGCCTCCCTGCTGCGGGGTGGGGGCCTGGGAGGTGGCACTGGTTCTCCTGCGGCTGCCCCTCTAAGCTTCTAGTCCCACGACCAGACCCGCAGCCCGCGGAGTCGAGGGACAAAGTGTGGCCCGGGAGAAGGCACACTCCCTTCCAGGGAGACTGCATTTTTATTTTTCCAATTTAGGTGTCAGGACTCTTGGGACTATGTGTGGAATTTAGGGATTTGGGATAAGGGTGAAGGGAGATAGAGTTGGGTCAGGACAATGCACTGATGTGAGTTCACTAAGGGAAGATTCTGGAATCCCTACACTCGGCCTCTCTGCGGGCCCACACCTGCGGATTCAACCAGCCGTGGACCAACAGGGAAGCTGTTTGCATCTGGACTGAACATGTGGGACCCATCTTTCCTTTCATTAGTCCCTGAATGGTGCAGCGTGACAACTATCGACGCAGCCTTTGCGCTGTATCGGGGGTGACGAGAGACCCAGGGTGGTCCACAGTGCAGGAGGATGTGCAAACACTATTCCATCTGCACGAGGACCTGAGCAGGCGCAGATTTTGGCCTCTGAGGGCCCTGAACCAACTCCCTCAGACGCCGAGGGAAGGCTGCCCTGCGCTCAGGGAAAGGTCAGTGAGAATCTTCTCACAGGTTGGTGGGTTCAGGGCGCACGGCCTGGGAGTGAGGTGGGAATTCCAGACCTACATTGGTCGAATGCAGAAGAGGGACCGCAGGTGGGAAAGACTGGGATGCTGCGTGGATCTACCACCAAGACTGCCCTCTCAGGGTGGGGCTCCACGTGTCCCCTCAACAGTGAGGAGGGGGCCGCAGTGTTGAAGAGCTCTGTGTGCCTGCTCCGTGGGGCAGACCTCACTGGGGGACTCCTGCAGGATCCCCCTGCCGGATTCCTTGGACCACTGAATCCCAGGGTGTCAGGGACGTTCAGTAGGCACCGCTCAGCGTGGGCGCAGTTACTTAGCGGGCAGCAAAGTCAAGCAGCCCTCAGAATGGTCTGACAGACAACCTGGGGAGCTGGCTGGTGGATCATGTTGTCCATGGAACAGGAAGAGATTGGCAGCCCACTAAATCTGCCCTTGATCTCCGTAAGTGGAAGGGTTCCAGGTCAAGTGAACAAGGCTAATTCAAATCACTCACACAGAGGGACAGCCCTTCAATCAACCTCCAAACCAGAGCCAGCCACAGACTCAAGTCTGCTGAAGGAAGGGGAGGCCGCTCCACTCTGGGAAGGACCCACCACGCTGCCCGAGTGGACACTGTTGATCTTCCTTCCAGCCTCACCTGGAGCACCTGAGGCCTTTAACAGGTCACGGTGCTCCAGGGAAAGGAATGGAGAGGACTGTGGTGGCCTGCTGGACACTGGCCTGGAACGGACAGTGGTTCTGGGGATGGAAAATGTCACTGGGCCTCCAGACAGAGCAGAGGCCTGTGGGGGACAGGGGTCAGTGGGATTAGGGCCCAGGCCCATCTCACAGCCCAGGGTGTCCCCAGATCCGTGACGTGGTTACCTCTGAGCGTCAGAGGCATAGTTGGAACAGACACTGTTGAAAACTGGGGGAGGCCCACACTGGGGAGTGAGGCCATGCCCTGGGGAAGGCTGGACGGAGGCTGGGGGCTGCCTCTCCCTGGGAAAATGGTGAACCCAAGACAAAGCCCACCTGGGAGGGGGCTCCCAGACGATGCACCTGGGGCCTTGAGGGAGGAGGGTGGGGTCCCCACACCACTCAGCTCTCCTGGGTGGCCTGCGCAGGGGACGGGTGGCCTGCGCAGGGGACGGGTGGCTGGAGGACACAGGGTGACTGGAGGACACAGGGTGGCTGGAGGCCTGGCTGGTGGCGACCCCAGTGGCAGCCATTCTACCAGCTGTGGTCTCTGTCTCCATCGGCTTGGCACAGCCCCGCCCCGGGCACACAGCCACTCATCTGGCCCGTGCCCTGTCCAGCCCTGTCCTCAAAGGCAGGCATCCACCCTCGCCCTCCTGCCCCGGAGATACGTCACCGTGTGGCCCTGTGTGACACAGAGTGCCCGGGTCCCATTGCCTTTCTCCCCAACAGTCCGCGCAGGCTTCCTTAGTGTCGGTGGCACCAAGAGCAAGAGCCAGCAACTCTCTGGGGTCCCTCAGGGAGGTGTCTGGGGTCCCATGGGGCGGACCTGCCGAGACGTCCCTGCCGAGGTAAAGGAGGACCTTTCTGTGGCCCTCCTGCAAGCTCTCGGCCTCCTTGCATTTCCAGGTGACTTGTGCCCGCTCTGGGTACAACTTTGGCTTATTACTCAGGGAACCAAAGGCTGCCACTCAATTGGGACCCAGAGTGGCTGAAGGCTCGGTGACAGGTGTAGGCTGCTGGGCCACTAGATCCAGTGGAGGCTAAGCAGGCTGCTGGCACTGTGGCAGGCCCTAGGCCCGGACATCCATCCCAGATGACCACTCCCTCCTGGGAAGCAGCTCTCAGCCTGCCGTGGGCCTTAGTAGATCTGCACGCCACTGTCCCACCCGCCGTGAAGCTGGGCGTGCACAGCCACAACGCACTCCCAAATACGAGCATAGACGTCCAGGCCTGAGCAGACCCTGAAGTCACAAGTTAGATAAAGTGGCCAAAGCGCCCAGGGCCACGCTGCCATCTGCACATGGCCTCATGGGAAGATTCCAGTGGTCAGCCAAAAGATGAAGACACCTGGGCTACAAGTGGTTCTGCATGCTATCCCAGCACCGCTGGACACGGACACCTGCAGTATTTGGGCTGGTTCTGGGCATCCCTGAAGGACCATGGTTGGGGAGAAACCTTCCAGTCGGCAGAAGCTGTGCAGTGTCCCCAGCTATGCAGTGCCCTAGGAGGGGAAGTGGCCAGCTGTGCAGTGCCCTAGGAGGAGAAGTGGCCAGCTGTGCAGTGCACTAGGAGAAGTGGCCAGCTGTGCTGAGTGCCGGGAGGGGAAGTGGTCAGATGTGCTGCGTGCCAGGAGGGGAAGTGGCCCATGTGCAGTGCGCTAGGAGGGGAAGTGGCCCCATGTGCAGTGCGCTGGGAGGGGAAGTGGCCAGCTGTGCTGTGTGCCGGGAGGAGAAGTGGCCAGCTGTACTGTGTGCCGGGAGGAGAAGTGGCCAGATGTGCAGTGCGCTAGGAGAAGTGGCCAGATGTGCAGTGCGCTAGGAGGAGAAGTGGCCAGATGTGCTGTGTGCTGGAAGGGGAAGTGGCAGATGTACAACTGTGCACCAGTTCATGAGCTGTGGCCAGTGACTTGGAAGAGACATGACTGGAAATCCAGTGACCAGGAAGCCCGGGTCCACTGCATGCGCACAGACTGCTCTGGATGGACAAAAGCCGGGCGGACATTCGAGTCCCAGGGAGTGCTCTCCAACGGCTGAGCTTGGCCAAGGTGACGCTTAGTCCCCGGGCAGCAGTCTGCCTCCTCCCAGCCACCCTCACCCCAAGGGGCTGTGAACCCAGAGGCCACGGCAGCAGAGATGCAGTTACAGGTCAGCAACATGGACGTCCACTCCTCAAGACTGACGTGGCTATGGCCACCACTGAGTGCCCATTCAGTGCCCAGCACAGACAACACAGAGCCCAACACCATTCCTGGGAGTGACCAGCCAGCAACATGGGGACAGGTTGACCACACTGGACTCTTCCACCACGAAAGCAGCGTTGTCCTCGCTGAAGCAGACACTGTGGTCCTTCTGCCCTCCCTGCCAGCGCCGCGCCTGCCCATGGCCAGCCGGAATGAGTGGCCTGCCCATCCTCCAGCGGGGCCTTCCTCCAGCAGAGCTTCTGACCGCGGAATGTGCTGGGTGTCAAGGCGGCACGCAGGGGCCATGGGCAGCTGGCCTCTCTAAGGCTTGGCACAGCTCAGCCAGGTGGCCTACCCTTAGGCTGGGGAAGGGTCTCTAGGAGACGGGTGTGGAGTTTCTCCCACAGCTAGGATTCAAGGGCCCCGGAATTGAGGGGTCAAAGTGACCCACTAGCAAAAGCTTTCTTCCTGTGCCCAGGACCTTACGCCCCAGGGGACACCACGGTGACTGCACTGGTCCCTTGGGGCTCCTTGACCATGAGCAATAGACGAAGATAACAGTCACTGTGCTAGCCAGGCACCTGAGCTTGGTGACCCAAGGAAACCAGATTGCCACCCGTGGTGGGCAGAGAAGAGGAAGTCTGGGAGCCGGGGGTCCCTGGGGTCTCGGTACCACCGTGCCCTGTTACTTATGTCAACTGGGAGCCAGAGCAGCCTGGTCCAGACAGGAGGACCAGGCAGCTGGTGGCAGCGAGAGCCAGGAGAGGAGGCTGGGTGCTGGGGTGCAGATGGCGCAAGCCAGGGAGTCGGGGCTGCACACCGAGGTTTGCTGAAAGGAGACCGACCACTTGCCCAGCCTTCGTCTCCTCAAGTCGTACGAGGAGCCCAGCCCCTCCGAGCCTGGAGAAGTCTGTTCGCTCAGAATGAGCCTCAAGAGCCAGCGGCAGGTGGCAGAGCAGCCCCTGAGGGGCAGCCCATGGCGGGCAGGGCCCTGTCCCAGGCCCTGAGCATCTGCATCCTCCCAGAGCCATACAGGACGCTGCTGTCTTTAGCCAACTCTGACCAGTGAGGAAACTGAGGCACAGGGAGCCTGGAAACTGCCCACTTCCCACAGGAAGGCGAGGCGGTGCCAGGCATGCCCCAGGTTCCTGGCGGAAAGCAGGGCTCGGGCAGCCTCCTTGTCCTGCCCGGCACAAGCAGAGGGAGCAAAGGGCAGCTCCACCCGCCACGGCAGGGCTCAGCACGGGGAGGCCTGGTCCTGTGTCCATCCTGAAGGCCTGTCCAAGGTCTCCCGCGGCAGGAAAGGCCCTGGCCAGGAGGGTGATGCAGCGCTGGGCAGGGAAAGGCCATTAGGCAGGCAAGGGACAGCCACCTACTCCAGACTGCAGATGGGTCCCCGCGAGGGGATGCCAAGGAGGACCAGGCACATCAGAGAAGTTACGCCCTGAGCTTGCCAGCTGCCCGCCACAGCCTGAGCCCTGGGCCCAGCTCTGCAGCCTCAAGCTTCAGGGACAGCAGAGGTGGGTCTGCTGGAGCCCCACAGGGGTCTGAGCTGCTCTGTGCGCTTAGTCAGCAACCAGGATCCGAACCTGCTTCTGCCCCTGTCACCGCCCCCCCCATCCTGGGACAGACTCCCAGCTCAGCCTCCCAAACGCGCTCTTGGGCCGGCGCCTGAGTTTTATTATAGACCTTCCAATCTGGGTTCAGAAGCGCAGTTAGCAAGCAGTGGCCGTCCCCTTGTCCTGTCCTGCTCTCTGCGTGTGGGATCTGAAGGAGTCGGCGTGTCAGGGGAATGCAAGATGAAGGAAGAGCAGTGGCAAGCCAACCCCAGAGTCACTTTTATTAGGCAGCTCTCACAGTGCCCCCGAGACCCAATACTCCATGTTAAAATGACAGAATCTCCCAGACACAGAGCCAGGATATGGAGCAAGATGAGTGTCAGAACCTGGAGAGGGTTGGGTGGTAGGAGGAGAGACCAGCTTCTGCTCGTTCCCTAAACTCACTGATAAAATGATCTCAAATATAAGACAATGAGGTGACAGGAAGTCAGCCCCGCGCCCTCCACTTCGCTTTAGGAAATAGAAACACAGTATTTCTCTGTGAATCTGCTATTACAGCTCTGTACTGAAGGGCAGTGCACATGTCCTTCTTTTCCCTCGCAGCCCCCCTCTGTCCACACCTCGAGAGAAGAAGCAGAGCTGGTGGACCTGACGGCCCAGCCCTGCCTAGACCGTTCGGGGCCTCTGCACTCTGTTAGTGGGATCCAGAGGTCCTCTCCCTTGTGCCCAGCTTCTCTGGCTCAAGGCCATGTCCACAAGGCTCCGTGATGATGCCTGTGACCCCTGCACTCCTGTCGTGACCCCACACTCCTGTAGTGACCCCACAGTCCTATCTTGACCCCACACTCCTGTAGTGACCCTGCACTCCTGACATGACCCCACACTCCTGTAGTGACCCCCACATTCCTGTGGCTGCGCAGGATCCCTATGTGGGTCCGTGGACATTTGCACTTCTTTCCACTGGTGAGCACATCAGAGGGCCTCTAGAACCTTCCGGCTCCTGATGGGCTCCTTCTCGTTGGGTCTGTCCCCAGGAGCAGGGCTCAGTCACTGAAGTGCTTGGCTGTGGCTTTAGCAGACGCTGCCCGCGGTTCCCAAAGGAACTATGACAAAGCCCTGCACCAGCATAGCCAAGAGGCAGGTCACTCCTGTCACCACGACCCCCATATCTGTTTAGGTCCCCACTCCCGTGACACACCGGCTGCATTCTGCAGAGGCCGTGGGACACGCCTTTTGGTGACACGTCTCGTCCACGTGTCACCCTCTTCTCGCAGCGCTGTCTCCTTCCGTGTTAACCTGGTCTCTTTGTGCAGTTGGCCACGGGTCCTTTGTTGGCGGCTCGTGTTGCCACGTCCCCTTGCCACCTGGGCCACCTTCTGATAACTGGAGCGTCTTCATCTTCATTTGACCAATGCATCCTTTGCCAGCGAAGGTTTTGAGAAATCTACATCAAGATGGCGAAGACAGACATGTGCTCTTGTTCTCACATTCAGACCTGTGGTCCATCTGCGAGACCCTGGTGGAGAGAGACCAAGGGTCAAGGTGGTCTTTCCCATACAGATGCCCAGCTGGTTACACGCACTTATCGGAGCCAATTCTTCCCTTCTGTACTGAAGCGCTGGCTTTGTTTCAAATTTACCCTTTTTAAATGACACTCTGGCTTGTTTTCCCATTGGTGTCCCCTTTCTGTGTGGGGACAGAATCCAGGTCCTGCCTCATGTTCCCCTGTCACTTGGCCCCGCCTCCTCTGGCCTGCCACGTCGCGCCATCCTTCCTGTTGGTCACGACCTTGGCAGTCCTGGGGAGCACAGGGCATGTACCCTGCAGACTGTGCCCGAGTCTGGGCTCGTCTATTGTCTCTTTCATGAATAGTCTGAGGTTTCTGGGCTTCTGTGGAAACGTCACCACAGATGGAAATGCCCTTTCGTCCCAGCGTACAGAGGGCCCAAGTCTCCCCAGGGAGATGTTGATGACGTTGATGACGTTGGCCGCCAATTTGGTTTAGGCCACCTTGCCAGCTTTCCCTGCCATGAAGTTACTCTTCTCTCTTTTTCAGCCCATTCTTTGAAAACCAGGTGCTGGGTCCAGTCTGCCCTGGAGATGGCCGGGACCTCCCGCATCCTGGGAGATCAGAGGATCTGCATATCACGTTTGGAATTCTTCTGTAACAGAGAGTTGTCTCATCTTTCCCAATGATTTATTTGTTCAGTCATTTATTTATGTTTTGTATGGACTTGTACATAGTTCTTTTCTACATTGTCATTTTTTAAAATAATTTGACACTAAAGAGAGTTTTTTTTCCCCTCACTTCTGAGATGAAATTCAGCCTCTCACCTGAAACAACCACCAAATCAGGTGAGATGTATGACAAACTAGTTTTCAAGATGGCCCTGGGCTGTGCAGGAGGAGATTCCTGAGAGACTAAAACACGTGAGGGGAAGGGCTGTGCCTCCCACCCCTGCCTGGAGAGACCTTCCAGGCACCACCCATCAAGGGAACCCACGTGAAGCCGATGGACTCACGGGTTGAGTGGACAGAGCTGAGTTCCAGGAGGTCCAGCAGGTCGAGGGTGCGGGACAGAGTACCTGAGAGGGGACGCGGGGGAGGCATGGAGCTGTCCAGAGGCCCCTCTAGTTCAGAGTGGAGTAGGACCAGCACAGACGCCTTCAGAACCTACCACAGAAAGAGAGTCCGACCCTCTGAAAGATCAGGGAGCTGCATCTGCAAAGTTCACCAGGCCAGAAATTGCCCATGCTCCTGAGTCCACTGGAGGTCACTGGGTAGGTTACTCAAAAAGGTTGTGCCTCGGTAACAGGGTAAAATGAACCGACTAAATGTTGTTCTGTTCTTATCTAATAAATGTGGAAACAACTTCTGAATGAATAACACTGTTTCCATGTAACATCACTGCGCCCGCAGAGAAGAATCTCAGGAATAATGTAGGAATTTAAAAATACCCAAGACTCACAGAGGTAAAATTCATCAGGTCTGACATCCAATCAAAACTCAACAAGCATACAAAGAACAGGGAATTTCAGCCCAAAGTGAGGAGGGAAAAAAAATCAGTCAACTAAAACCAACCGATGACTGACACAGAAGTTAAAATTAGCCGAAAGACCGTGAAAATAATTCTGGTAGCTACCTACCATATGTCCTAAACACCACAGACTGGGCATGTAAAGGAGAGACATGGAAGTTATTTAAAAGTCCAAAACTGAACATGAAAAATAGAGATGAAAACTCCAATGTATGAGATGGAAAATATACTGAATGGGACTAATGTCGGATTATACACTGCAGAAAAAACATCAGTGAACTTGAAGATACAGCAATTAGAACTACCCAAATCAAGTGCAGAGAGAAAGAGACTAAAAATGATTGACAGAGCTAGAGAAGCTTCCTTAGCAACCTGATGTATTTGTCCCTGCACTCTCCTCCAGAGAGGAGGGAGGAACACATTTGAAGAAGCAATGGTTGACTTCTTTGTGGATTTTATGAAAACCATAAACCCACAAATTTAGAAAGTGCAGTGAACCCCTAAGATCAAGAAAGAAGAGCACTACAAGGTGAAGCCTCATAACATTGCTCAAAACCACTGATAAATAAAAAATCTTCAAGCTGTCAGACAAACAGTCGTATCCCATAGAGAAGAGCAGAGACAAAGATGACAGCAGATTCATCATCAGAATCCGTCCAAGCCAAAGCCCAGCTTCAAAGTAATAAAGTGTCAACCTTGATGTCTAAATCCAGAGAGAGTACCCTCCAAAAATTAAGAAAGAGAGGACTTTTCAGACACAGAAAACTGGAAGACTCCATTGCCAACATGGAATGGAATTTCTTTAATAAAAATTCCACTACTTGACTAATAAATGAGGTGCAGTTGCAGAATGCAAGACATCGGTGAAGAAATCAATTGAATTTCCATACACCAGCAGTGGACAATCGGAAATTGAAAATTTTAAATAGTATCAAAAATATAAAACACACAGGATCATGATACATGTGAAATACAGTAGACAGAAAACTATAAAATTGTGATCAAAAAATCAAAAAAACCTGGACGAGGGAAGAGACGTACTTTATTCAAAGTGGAAAGAAATCTCAATGTGGCAAAGATTCTAATTTCACAAAATGGTCAGTGGATTAATATATAATTTTCAACAAAATGCCAGCAGGGATTTTTGATTTTTGCAAAATTTATATAAGAGACCAAAGAAAACAGAATAGCTAAAAAAAAAAAAAAAAAAAAAAAAGATGAACTAGAGTAAAACTGGAGGAGTCACACACTTGACCATAAGAATCAAAGACAGATGTAAGTACATGACCAAGCTTCTTCAGAGTCGTGAGACAAAATTGCAGAGTCAGATGCACACTGTGTGGTTCCTCATGTTGTGACAACCACAAGGAGAGACACTGGTGACAGGACTGTCTAACTCTGAGGAAGAAGGAGCTTCGCTTTTCAAAAGTGCAAATGGTGAGAACAACAGCAAAACAAAACCTAAAGAAGAAAGACCAGGGTCTGCAACACACGGTCAGAGACGGCACCTCATTTCCCCAAGCTACTGCAGTGGAGAGTGGAAAATGAACAACCCCAAAGAGCACTAGGCAAAGAAGTCAAGGGGGCAGTTTCCAGAAAAGAGAAGATCAAACAGCCGTTAAGCATATGAAAGATGCTCAGTCATTTCCATGATCAATGGAGTTCAAATAGAAGCAGCCAAAATAAAGCCTACAACCTCCTACCAGTCACAGTGCCAGTGGCTTACCAGTGTGTGAGGGTACGGAGCAACAAGTCCTCCGCTACCAGCCCTAGAAGCAAATCCCTGCCCCTTCTGGGAGGATAAGGGGCAGTACTGACATCCCTGAATCAACAGAAACTAGTCACGAGTGAGCACGACTAAGAAAATCTAAATAAAAACCGAGTCTCACAGCAGATCATTTTAAAGTTTGATCTGGGTTTATCATTAAGGATACGTGAGAACTGCCAGCCATGGAGGCACATGCCTGTGATCCCAGCTACTCAGGAGGTTAAGACAGGATCCTGAGTTCAAGGCCAGCCTGGCTACTTAGCAGGACCACGTCAGCAGAGTGCCCTGGGCTCTCGGCCTCCTGGTTCTCTGTCCCAGCTGCCCACCTCCTCCACAGCCTTCTGCCACGGGCACTGCTTCACCTTCAGTGCACAGCCATGAAGTTGGCCATCGTGGACCAGACATCTGAAATCGTGAGCCACAAACAAGCTTCTCCTTCTCTAAAATTGTTCTTCTTGGGTATTTTGGTCACATTTGAAAAAAAAAAAAAAAAAAAGAAGAAGAAGAAAAGATTTTAGAAACAGACATGGAGAACTGTGGTCATCGGGATGACTAAACTGATGACGTGTTCCAGGAGCCTTTGGAGCTGGTTTGTGGGGGAGAAATTTTGAAAACTTTAGAGACGCAAGATGGAAGAGCTTCAGAATGTGTAAGGGAACCCAGTGCATGGTTCTGATGGGAGCTCAGAGGACCCCGAGGCCAACAGACGAGGACTCTGTTGGAAACTGCACTGGAGGCCATTCCTGTTAGGTTCTGGCTGAGAAGTTGTCTACATTTTTCCTGTGTCCTGAGACTTTCTGTGAGGCTGTATTTAGAGATGATGAACTAATTTATCCGGCAGAGGAAATTTCAAGGTGGCACAGCATTCAGGTGGTGGCATGAACATTGCTGGTGGCTTTTACTCAAGTTTACTGTGATCACCAGGAGCAAAAAGCAGAGCAAAAGATTTGAAAAGGGGCTGGGGATGTAGCTCAAGTGGTAGCGCACTCCCCTGGCATGCGCGCGGCCTGGGTTCGATCCTCAGCACCACGTACAAACAAAGATGTTGTGTCCGCCACGTACTAAAAAAAATAAATGTTAAAAAACTCTCTCTCTCCCTCTCTTTCTCACTCTTTCTTTAAAAAAAAAAAAAAAAAGATTTGAAAAATTTGTAGTTTGGCCAGCAAAGTGCAAAGTAAGACTGGGGCTGAGGAAGCTGTGGTTGTTAAGGAGATTATAGACACTAAAGAAATGCTGAGAACTTTACCCAGAAACACTAGGAAAGATGGCTCAAGGGTGTCTCAGGAACTGTCGGGATCACAAGCATGTCAGGCCCAAAGGTGTTAAGGTAAATATGCTTTTGAAAAGCAATCCGTGGGGCACCCTGCTTGCACATGGGAAGCCTAGGAAGTTGTCCACCATGCTCAGCAGACTAGGGAACTCGGATACTCAGACATCCATGGTCTCAAGAGGCTTGGCTACTGTTCAAGATGGTGGCAGACCTTGGAGTCAGCCACATGGTGATGTTCTGCAGGAATACAGGGTGCTAGAGTCAGGGGTCATGGGGGTGTCCACCAAGACCTCAAGGCAAGGCCTGGGAGGCCAGGCAGAGGGCAGCAGGGTCAGGTTCTCTGTGGGTGGCCCCTGAGGGGTGGTGCATGCAGAGGTGAGAAGGAAGCCAAAGCTGAGAGGAGACCCTGAGATTAAGAGAGGCCAGTAACGTGGGATGTTTGCTGAGGAAAACTGCAGGAATCAGCAGGAACCAGGCAAGAGAGAGGCCTGGGGGGCTTCGACCAGCAAGGCCAGAGGGGAGGGGCCACAAGCCCTTTGGAGAGGACATCACGAGGCCACGTGCCCAGGTGCTGGATGTAGCCGCAGGACTGTTTGCCGAGCTGGGTTTTGACCCTGTTTGGTTCCATTTCTTTTCTATGCCCCAATTTCTCCCTCTTTTCCTTTGTATATTGGACACATGGAACTTGCTTTTGATTTTTACAGGGCTCAGGGTGAAGGTTTGTCTGGAGCCTCAGAGGAGACTTTGGATGTGGGCTCTTGGTGGCACTGGAACTGCCAAGCCTATGGCAGCTTCTGAAAGCTGGCCCAGTGGATGTTGTATTGTGACGTGCACACGAGCTGTCGAGGGCTAGAGGCAGGATGTTAAGGGTTAGATGTGAAGTGTCCCCCAAAAGCTCACGTGTGAGATGAAGCAAGAAAGTTCAAATGAGTGGGTGATGGGAGCCTTGACCTTGTCTGTGCGCTGCCCACTGATACGGCCATCAGGGCAGGAGCTCTGGACAGGCAGGGAGAACTGGAGGAAACGGGTCACTGTGGGTGCATTTGGAGATGGACATTTTGTCCCTGGTGAGTAGAACTCACCCTCTTGTTGAGGGCCACATCCGGTCAGAATGAGCCTGGCACTTGCCAGAGGGAATGTTTGAAAGGTGACGCCAGCGAACCCTTGAGATGATGCTCTGAGTTAAGCTGTGTATGGTTGCTGTGACGCTGGATTGATTGTATTGTATATTTGACCTTCACTGTCGGGCCATGGGGCGGCTTTTTCTCCCTGGGTGCCCGCTACTTTGGAGTTCTCGCGGGATTCCCAGAGAGTTCCCATTGGTTGGGGAAGTGCCGGAGGAGGGATTTCCAGTGTGGGGGGTTTCTGGAAGGGCCTTGTGGGTGGTGTTGGCAGAAAAGCTCGCGTGCAGTGCCGGTGAGAGTTGAAATAAAGTAGTTTCTGTTTGAACCTACAAGGCTTTGTGGCGGCTCGGTTATTGGTGCCCAGCCAGACTGCGGCACCCTCTGCCTCCTGATTGCCATTTCCGGAGCTGCTTTCTTCTTCTTCTGCACCCTCAGCAGCCACGATGCACGGCCTCATCGCGGGCCCAGAGCGACAGAGGTGGCCATCTATGGACTCAGAGCTCCAAAACTGTGAGCACCAATTAACTTTCCCTCCTCTAAAGGAGAGAGCAAAACAAATTGAAAAATACCGAGTTCAATCCCCAGTGCCTAAAGAAGGAAGAGGTATGTAAAAACCGTGAACATGGTTTGCTTTCATCATTTATTTTGCCAGATGAGATTTACGATGCAATCATGTTCCAGCCTCAGAGGGAGAAGAGCAGGTCAGGTGCTGCCCTGGTGCTTCTGAATGCCCGCGGCACTGCACCCTGAGACGCCCTCCCTCCCTTCACAGCTGCAGCGTAATGTGACACGTGTGGGCATTCAGGGCTCAGGGAGCTCCCCAGGAGTCTCGCCTGGCTCCTAGCACGCCTCCCACGTCCCCACAACCACCTGGTCTGCCCAGCTGACCCTTCCAAGCCCTCCCCAGCCAGGAGCTTTGTGGAGCCCCCTCTTCATCACCTCCAGAGAAGTCCTGGCTCTCTCATGCATCCTGAAATGTCACCGCGCATTTGATTTGCATGCTCATCTGCTTAGCTTAATTGTCACCTTTCCAAATTCTGATATCTCGCCCGTCTATTTGGCTTTCAACTTTAGTAGTTGTATTTTTCATTTCTAGAAATTAGGTCTTTATTGGGTTCTCGTTGTTAACAGTGTGTGGCTCTCCACCTCTGCCTCCTATTTCCTCTTTAATGTCAGCACGCCAGGCTTGCTCCTTGGGAGCCTGGGTCTGGGAAGCCAGCCTCTGAGCCTCTCTGGGCTGCTGCTGCTGATCCCTTACCTGGCAGGATTCTGGATGTCTGTGAGACCCTGGTCTATTTAGTGGGTCACTCTCAGATGGACCCTGAGGTCTGGTTTGTGAGAGTAACTAGAGTGAAGACTGCATTTCCTCTGCCCGTGCCCACAAGAGCCGTGAGCCAGGAATTAATTTTAAGTGTTTAGTTATATCTGACAGTAGAGCATGTACATACATAGAGTGTGACCTGTTCTCTTTCTGTGCCCGCTCTTGTGGGCATACACGCTGTGGAGCTACCTCGGTCGGCATTGTTTTTATAAGGTGTCGGAATGTTTTTGGTCTCTACGGGAAATTCAGACTCTAGCCCTGCAACCTTCCATGGGGCACCGAGTTGTGGACTACGCTACAGTTTGGATCTGAAATGTCTCACCTTGGAAGGCTTGGTCCCCAGCCGGCACTATGGGGAGGTGGCACAACCTTTGGGAGGTGGCCCTTTGGGAGGTCTTAGGTCATCGGGGGTGTGGTCTTACAGGGGGTGTGGCACCTGCCCTAGCTGTGCCACCAGGAGGTGACCAGGTAGCCTCACCGGCACCCTGCCGTGAGGTGCTACCCACCCCTACCAGAGGCCTGAACGTCATGGGTCCAACCTGCCACAGGCTGAAACCTCCAAAACCCTGAGCCAAAATCAGCCCTTCCTCTTGGCAAGTTCGTCATCCCAGGGACTGTAGCAGCCTGTTGACCAACAAAGGCCAGGCAAAGGCCCGCCCCTCACCCAGGGCAAGGCCAAATGAGGCAGAGACCCTTCATCTTTCCTGCAGGCAGATTTCTCTCGGCACTGTGTCATGGGTGGAGCTCTTTGAAGCCCATCAAGGGCTCTCATTCATCTTCTTACCTTGTGCCGTCGCTGACCCAAACTCCACGCTGCCATAGCAGCAGATGTCTTTATGGGCACCGAGTCTTTAGAACCTGCTTTTACACTCTCCCACTATTTTTTATTTCTGAAGGTTTTTCTTTCTATTTTTGAGTAAAGACTGACACTTAAAAGCACATATTTTAGACTTTATCCACATCTGAAGTGTATTAGAGAAGGATTATATTGCTTTCAAAAGTGGTCTTTTCTTCCAAAGTATTTTAAAATTTGCTTTTTATAATATTTAATTTTCAATCCACCTGGATCTAACTTTTGAGGATGAGATAAAATGACGATAACATTTTTTATATTGATAGGCAATTTTCCTCGTGTCAATTTATGGAAAACAATCTCTTCTTTCCGCACTTGCGGCTAGACGGTCTCTGCGGTGTATCGTCTCTGTTTACCTTGGTGCGTCCACGGCTGTTTCTTCTCCTCGTCTCATTTGCCTTCTCAGTGTCCTCAGTGACCTGTCGATGCTTCCTGACTCAGAGTGGCACATGGCAAGACAACTGGCCCATCTTTCTCTTCACAGTCACCTCAGCTATTCCTTCGTTTCTCTGTTGTGTGCTGACAAACTGGTGAGCTCCACGAATGATGTTATTGGAATTCTGACTCAATTGCATTACATTTATTGACTAATTTAAGAAGAATTGATTGGCTGAGACTACTACTGGACGTCCAGTCCATAAGTACAGGCTGCCATCTCCTCAGACCGGCTTATGTGTTCTTTGAAGTTTATAATCTTGTTTGTAGAGATTTGGTAAATATCTGTCAGCGTAGACTATTTTGGTGAGAAGGTAATTTGAAAATATTTCCTGATGAACTTTCTACTTCAGTTGCTGTTTTAGAAAGCGCTTGACATTTTTTTAAAGTGGTATTTCCAGAAACCTAGCTGGGCGTTTTGTATCTTTGATTGTCATGCATCCAATCATACGTTCTGCAGGTGAGTGCGATTTTATCTCATTCTTATAATTTCTGAATCCAATCTTTTCTTGCCTTATTACATTGGCTCTGATCCACAGAAATTTAAAGAGAAGCAGTTGACACTGTTTCCTGCTCTTCTTTCTCAGTTCAGACAAAGGTTTTATAGTTTTATCTCTGACCTTAGCTCTAACTTAAGTGGTAGATGTTCTTCCTGGGGCTAAGTAGTTACTTCTGCCTCCTAGGTGGTCCATAGTTTATCTTTAATGGATCTTAACTTTTACCTTTTATTGACTCTCTTATGATGATTTTTTTAAAAAATCTTTAATTTCTTAATAAGGTGGGGACAGAAGGAAATCTTCATATATTTTTAACTGACGCATTTATTCTTTTTATTGTAAAAATATTCAAAATCTTTTCTTCTGATCTTTTTGAAGTACACGGTACATTATTATTGTCCTTAATTGGCCTGCTCTGTGTGTGGAAATCTAAAGGAGTTGGTCTCATAGGAGTGGAGAGAATAGCACTTGTTGGAAGTGGGGGTGAGTGGGTGGGATGGAGGGATAGGGTGAGGTCAGTTATATGGTGATCTTAAGACAGCAGTAGGCCTTTTCCAAAACCCTCTTCTTCCCTCCTTCCTTCTCCACTGCCCTGGCCTCTCAGGATGGTGCTGCCAGCTCTTGACCTCTGCCGGGTTAAACTTCTGCAAGATTTCCCCTTGGAGTGGAGGACTCACTCCCCTCATTGCAGCTGCGGCTGCGGTTCGGCTGTGCTTTAGATGCTTTCCTTTCACCAACTTCCAACGAGTGGTGTCTCTCTCTGACTGCAGGAAGGACACAGTTTCACGCGTGATGCTCTTAAACATTGTGTGGCAATGACTCCTTTTGGATTCCTGTTGAAGACCTCCAATTAGTTCCTTTTCACACACACAGAAAGGTCATAGCAATTTCCCCAGTTTCACTACTTTATATTCGTTTGTAAATATAATTTTGTCTTCAATTATCTCCTTAAACACCTTCAACATGCTTATTGTGAAACTTCCGTCTTTATATGGAGACGTGAGTGATCTTCACCTGTAACCGATTTGAAGTCCCAGAGTTTGTTGTGGTTTTATTTCTCAGTTGGCTCTCCAGGAGTGGCACAGTGTGGGGATACATCTTTCCCTCTCCTCCTCCTCTCCCGCCCTGTCTCAGGACAGTGCCTCTCCCCCGCCTGCCCCCCAGTCTGCACCGGGGTCCTGTCGTGGATACACGGGACTCCCAGCAGGGATGCTGGAGATATCTCAGGTCACCCGTGAGACCTGCAGGTATGGAGTCTGGAGTCCGTACATTTTTTCTACAGCTCCCCAGACCATGGCCCCTGGGCTCCCAGCAAGCCATTCCCAGCCTTTCTTCCTGGGGTTCCCTCACCCACTGGCCACAGGCGGTGAGACGGCTCTGAACCCCAGCTTGCGGGTCCTGCTCACCCTGTCCACCTGGGCCTGACTCTGAACTAGCAGACCTGCCGACGCCTGGCCTCCACTCTGCATAGCAGTTGGACTGGGGCACAGAGAGGGTGCATCTGTTTTTCCAGGCTCAATGCTGTGCTCTGGGTCCCCTTGGTTGGCGGGTCATCCACCTCTATGGGTGTGGGACAAAGAAGCCATTGCAAAGTGACACGGTGCAAATCCTTTGGCACAAACGTCTTTTAACTGAGAACATTTTAAATGATAAAGACTTTTTTACTTTTTGAGGGAGGCAGTTACCAGGGATTGAACTCAGGGCCCTCAACCACTGAGCACATCCCAGCCCTGTTTTGTGTTTTATTTAGAGACAGGGTCTCACTGAGTTGCCTAGCACCTGGCTATTGCTGAGGCTGGCTTTGAACTCGTGATCCTCCTGCCTTAGCCTCCCGAGCTGCTGGGATCACAGGCATGCACCCCCGCACCCAGCTACTTTTCCACTTTTGTTCAGAAGTTTTCAAACAAAAACAGATCATGAGCATCACACAGCAAAAAGAAGAAGGCTTATTCTTTGTTGAATTAAGTAGAAAAGAATGAAATTAACGTGAAATGTGAAAGAAATTATACACGTACACAAACAAGTATTGAAAGAGAACTTAGAAAAAATTAGGATGTTTAATTCGTAGGTGTTGCAGGAATCTAGATAATTTTTCTTTGATTTTTATTTTGACTGAAGTTACAATCAAGAGTATATAATTAGTTGGTAGATTGAAGAGAAAGAAGAATGAAATAATCATTGTATTTAATGATTAGGTGTTTTCTTTTTTTTTTTTTTCCTACAGGAAATAGGTCAAGTCAACAGGCAGCAGGGATGACAGAAGGATCTTAGCAGTTCTAATAAAAGCAAAAAGGTAAATAAAGACATTAAGGGAAGGGAAAAATCATGATGGGGCAGTCTGTGAGTCCTGGAGGAGCTGGCTGGGCCCGCCCAGAGGTGCAGAGAGCACAGGGTGCTGGCCACAGGAGGGGGCCGGCCACAGGAGGGGGCCGGGACTGGGAGGCCTTGGTGGAGAAGGCAGGATCCACACTGGGTCACAAAGGGACATGCAGAAGCGGAAGGTCTTCGGGGAGTCCAGCCAAGTAGGGACAAGAAACTGTACCTTGCAAAACCAACAATAAATCTCTCTTTTCCTGCGACGGCAAACACTAGGATTCCATGTGGCACATTTTAGGCCACCGTCCTGGGAGGCAGCGCTCACCCTCCCGCGGGACATTGGAGGCATGCCTTTGCCCTCCTGTGGCCCGAGGACCTGGACTTGTGGCCTGCTGGCTGAGCCCAGGGGTTCCCAGGCTTCTGGGGAGCCCAGGGGCTGCCGTCCTGGTGCTCACCTTCCACTTGTGCTGCCGCCTGGGGAGGAGCTGCCTCTGGGGGGGAAGCTCCCTCTCAGCACAGCCGGCAGCACTCACTGTGCTGTGTCTGTGCCCGTGGGAGCCCCTCCCTCACTGCACTGTGTCTGTGCACGTGGGAGCCCCTCCCTCACTGCGCTGTGTCTGTGCACGTGGGAGCCCCTCCCTCACTGCGCTGTGTCTGTGCACGTGGGAGCCCCTCCCTCAGCCGCTGGTGGGTTGCTGGGCCCCTCCCTCTGGGCAAGCCTGCAGGGGATCAGTTAGCCCAGTACTCTGCCTGCTTCTGTAAGCTCCTTTGCTGATTAACACCAGCTTCCCCTACGCACCTCCAGTGCCATGTAGGTTCAAAGCAGCGCACCTGACTCTCCTCAGGTAGGAGTTTGCCTTGGGTATCGTGGGCCCCAGATCCTGAACTGAGGTACAGCAGGGATTTCCTTTAAGAGCTCCACTAACCCGACCACGAGGTGCTTGTGGCTGATAAAATCTTAGCGGCTGGAACACTGAATTTCAGGATGAGGTGGCCACATCTAGGGGGCCCGGGGCTGTCAGGACACCAAGAGAATTGTCTGCTTTGACTGCACAGCTCCGCTGGGCGCCCTTTGATCCCCCCCAGCCACCTTCGTGGGAGACTCCCTTCACCAATGTTTACAGACACCCCAAGCCCAGGTGGCACAGCTGCACCGCCTCCATGTTTCAAAGCCCCGCGAGCCAGTGTCCAGGTGATGAGATGGTAGAATGGGCGATTTTCTTGAGTTTTCAAAGCTCATGGTGGAAACCATTTTGTTGGTTGGCAAACCCCAAGTCGTTAGAGAGGGGGACGCAGAAAGAGTTGTCACTGTCTAGGAAGGCAGAGGGCTGAGATGGGGCCTGTCACAGCATAGGGGACCCTTCTTGATGGGCTGCTGGTGTCCTAGCTGGACAATGAGCCTCCACCTCATCCTGGGAAGTGCCCTGGACAAGACAGGAGGAGGAACCTTCTGTGCCTGATGACAGAGGCTGAGCAGGCTGAGGGGCTCAGACCCTGGCCGAACCTCAGCCCCTGGGGCGGGGACCTCCATCAGAAAAGGATCTTTGTCAAGGATCCTGCGACGAGGTCATCCTCGGTTGTTTAGGACCCAAAATCCAATGGGGAGCACCCACGTAAAAGACAAGGCACAGAGGAGAGGAGAGGCCACCAAGCTGGCCCAGATTGGAGCCCCCAGGCTGCCCGCCCTCCCCTGGAGCCTGCAGAGCGGCACACTCCTCCACGCTGGGCCAGGGAGCTGGGCAGGGAGCTGAATGGGGAGCTGGACGGAGAGCTGGGCGGGGAGCTGGGCCGGGGAGCTGGGCCGGGGAGCTGGGCAGGGAGCTGGACAAGGGAGCTGGGCCGGGGAGCTGGGCCGGGGAGCTGGGCCGGGGAGCTGGGCCGGGGAGCTGGGCCGGGGAGCTGGGCAGGGGAGCTGGGCAGGGAGCTGGGCAGGGAGCTGGGCAGGGAGCTGGGCAGGGAGCTGAATGGGGAGCTGGACGGAGAGCTGGGCGGGGAGCTGGGCCGGGGAGCTGGGCAGGGAGCTGGACAAGGGAGCTGGGCCGGGGAGCTGGGCCGGGGAGCTGGGCTGGGGAGCTGGGCAGGGAGCTGGGCAGGGAGCTGGGCAGGGAGCTGGGCCGGGGAGCTGGGCTGGGGAGCTGGGCAGGGAGCTGGGCAGGGAGCTGGGCAGGGAGCTGGGCCGGGGAGCTGGGCTGGGGAGCTGGGCAGGGAGCTGGGCAGGGAGCTGGGCAGGGAGCTGAATGGGGAGCTGGACGGAGAGCTGGGCGGGGAGCTGGGCCGGGGAGCTGGGCAGGGAGCTGGACAAGGGAGCTGGGCCGGGGAGCTGGGCCGGGGAGCTGGGCCGGGGAGCTGGGCCGGGGAGCTGGGCAGGGAGCTGGGCAGGGAGCTGGGCCGGGGAGCTGGGCCGGGGAGCTGGGCCGGGGAGCTGGGCAGGGAGCTGGGCAGGGAGCTGGGCAGGGAGCTGGGCCGGGGAGCTGGGCCGGGGAGCTGGGCCGGGGAGCTGGGCAGGGAGCTGGGCCGGGGAGCTGGGCAGGGAGCTGGGCCGGGGAGCTGGGCCGGGGATCTGGGCGGGGAGCTGGGCAGGGAGCTGGGCCGGGGAGCTGGGCAGGGAGCTGGGCCGGGGAGCTGGGCCGGGGAGCTGGGCAGGGAGCTGGGCCGGGGAGCTGGGCAGGGAGCTGGGCCGGGGAGCTGGGCAGAGAGCTGGGCAGGGGAGCTGGGCAGGGAGCTGGGCAGGGAGCTGGGCAGGGAGCTGGGCAGGAGGGGAGGTGCAGGACCCCCATGGCCCCTCGTCAGAGCGCCTGTGGGCTAGGGACACACTGAGCATGTCCTGAACTCTCAACAGCTTCTCTCCATTGGCCATCCTGGACCCCCACCTCATGACCAGATCTACCCTGCTTACCGCCCAGAGGCCCCCCGTCCACAGCGTGGACATGTGACCATGGGGACTCCCTCTCCAACATCTCCAGGTGCTGCTCAGACCCTCCCTCTGGCTGTCCTCCTGGGCACTGTGGGTACCCATGCCACCCTTTCCAGGTGCTGGCTGCTGGTGGGCAGGGCCTTGGCAGCAGGGGTGAATCCATCCAGCTCCCAGACCCTCCACAGCTTCAGCCCAACAAGCAGAACTCTCCTCAGGCCCTACTGGCACGTAACCACAGCCTCGCCCACAGTGTGGGGTTGGGCCTGCCAACGGCCAGAGGAAGGGCACTGGGAAGGAGCATCCTGGCCCTGAAGACAACTCACAAGGCAGTAGGTCACAGAGCGGGGCCTGGCCGCCACACCCCAGCCTGCAGGGCCACACTGGCCTCGCTTGGGCTCTGCCCCACCCACACAGAGAGCAGGACTGGCTCCCAGGCACGGTCACAGTCTCCCACAGAGGGCCAGGCTGCTCAGGACACCCGTGCGCCCGGCCACAGGCCAACTGACCACAACTCCGATTGCCCCTGGAAGGTTTTTCTGAATGAGACTTGCAAAGCTTTTTAATGCTTTGATTGACAAACTCTTCTGTTGGGGCTCCTCCGACGCCTCTGCATGAATTAGGGGACTTGTCCTTATTCACCAGGGACGTGGGTTTCGAGCAGAGGAAGTCCCCACAGTTCACTCACAACAGAAATCAGCGAGCATTTGTGAAGTCCTCTTTGGCACAAGGGGGAGAAGATTCGGAGGGTGACTTGATGAAGGATTTTCTGTCTATACCAACTCTACCCAAACAGAGGGTGTCGTTGTTCAGGAAGTGGTGGGATGGAGCCGAGAAGGTTCTAGAACAATGGAGACCACAATTCAAAAGACAGCTCCACTGGGAAACTGTGCCCACACGTCCTTGCCTCCAGGTCTACGAAGGGAAACAGACTCTGCAAAGGTGTGTCCAGGCTCCTGAGGGCAGCCCTGCTCTCCCTGGCACCCAGGGCATCTGCGTCTCTGGAGCACTATCCACTCTGGAGTGGTCCCTCACTGAGAAGGGCAGGAATGTCCAGCAGCTGGTGAGCAGCCAGCTCAGAACCCCTCCCCGACGTGTCTTGAGGACCCCACCTGCCTGGCTCAGCTCATGCTGTCTTTGAGCAGGTCCTGAGACCAAGGCCCTTGCCCTGACCAGGACCTTCCGTTGCAAGTGACAGGTAGCATTGCAAACCCACCTCTTCCTGGAGGGAAATACGCATGCAGACTTACAAGGACAGACAGACATCAAGCCAGACGTGACGCCCAGGGGCTACCAATGTCACCTCTGATCTTGGGCAGGTCTCCGCATGAGGCTCCTCTCAACAGCCTCAGCTTAGGTGTAGTGCAGTCAGGAGCAACAGGGCTTCTTTTCTAGTAGTTTCTGCCCACTGGAGGGACTTGCTGGCCAGAAGTGCTATGAGCTCTGGAGGGACAGACCCACCGCAAACACAGGGGAGAGCAGGGGAGTTGCTGATTCCAGGGAGAATCCTAGGGGGCTGCCAGACTCCACGTCAGCCCAGCCTGGGCAGCAAGAGGCAGGTGCCCAGGGCAGAGGCCCCGAGGTGAGGCCTCTAGGACACTCTTGGAGTGGACACTGGGAGCTGTTCTCCAGGGGAGCCCAGCACTGGGGGAAAAGAGCCACCCAGGAGGACTGGAGGGAGGGGTCTTGACTGTTCACACACGACCACTCGAGGTGCCCGTTACCTTAATCAAAAGATGAAGTTTCAAAGTCCACAAGCCAGTGGCAGTTCACGGAGCCCAGCCTCACTAGTGAGGACCAATTAGAGGATTAGCACTAATACTGCTCTGACCCCACCTAAAAACACCTACAAGAGGAAGACCCAACAGGATCAAACTGCATTTATATAACTTAGCTGCAACCTGCACTAAGCTCAAGAATGTTTACAGAAATATAAATATATCCAGCATCACTAGGAAAATCCATATCCACTGATGTCCAATTAAAAGAAAACCTCAAAAATACTATAAAGTAGGAATTTCAACACATGAGTAAATAAATCAATTGAAATCATCCCAGAAATGACACAAATGTTTGATTCAGAAGGCAAAGACTCTTAGCAGGCATTGACACAGTCATCCATACGTCACAAACCTGACTGGAGACATGGAAGACAGTAGCAGATTGGAAATTGGAGGAAAGATCAATGGATTTGAAGATTTTAATAATATAATCTATTCTAAAGGAAAGAGATAAAGAAATAATTTTAATAAGAAACAGTGCATTATAAAGTGGTGGAATGACTCCGCATGGCTCATAATGGAAGTCCCTGGGGTGGGTACAAGAAAAATATTTGAAGAATTAATGGCTGAAATGTTTCCAGATCTGATGAAAATTGTGAGCCCACAAATCCAAGAAGCTCAAAGAACCCCGAGCATAGGAAATGAAGAACACTGTACCCCACACGTCCACAGTTTGTGGAAACCACCAGGAATAAGAAGATCTTTCTCTGCCTTGCTCATCTCACTTACATGAATTCCTCCAGGTCATCCACGCTCCCAGAAGTGACAGGGTTTCCTTCTGTGTGGCTCACCATCACTCTGTCATGTCTGGGTGCCGCGTTGTCTCTGACCCGTCATCCACCCCCGTACCCTGTGCATCCTGGGTAGGCTGCGATCACAGGGCAGTGCAGACGGCTCTTTACATCATTTCCTTTGGAGGTGCGCAGAAGTGGGATTGCTGGGTCCCATGGTAATCCCATTCTTAATTTTTGAGGACCTTGTTGCCATGTCCCTTAACAGTTCTTCTAATTCATAGTCCCATTAAGAGTTTATTAGAGTTTCTCTTTTTCTGAATCCTCACCACCATTAGATGTTTTTTTGTGTGTATTTGGTGATAGCCATTCTAACTGGTCGGAGACGTTATCTCAATGTGGCTTGGACTTGCAATTCCCTGATGACCAGTGAAGTTGAATATTTTCTCATGTACCTGGGAGCCATTTGTGTGTCTTCTTTTCAGAAATCCATTCAGTCTTTACCTCATTTTAAAATCAGTTTATTTTCTTACTTGCCACGGAGTTACTTGAGTTTCTTATATATTTCGGATATCAACCCCTTAATAAAAGTATGATTGGGAAATATTTTCTCCCCGTTTGTAGACTGCTTCTTCAATCTGTTGATTGGTTTTTTACAATTTCACTTATATGTGGAATCAAAAATAGTTAAACTCTTAGAAGTAGACAATAGAAGGTGGTTACCAGAAGCTGGGATAGTAAGGGGGGCTGGGGAAATGTTGGTCAAGGAATAGAAAACCTCAGTCAGGAAGAATAAGTTCAGTCAATCTATTGTTGAATGAGGTGACCCTAGTTAACCAATTATTGACAAGTGCTAAAAGGAGATTCAAGTGTTTTCATCACAAAGTGCTCGCTATGTGAGGGGACATGCATGTAGTTACCTTGATTTAGCCATTTAACAACACATATGTAACTTAAAACATTATGCTATACATGAGAAATGTGTATGATTTTGTCAATTAAAAAAAATCAAAAGGGCTGGGGATATGGCTCAAGCGGTAGTGCGCTCGCCTGGCATGTGTGCGGCTGGGTTCCATCCTCAGCACCACATACGAACAAAGATGTTGTGTCTGCCAAAAACTAAAAAATAAAGAATTCTCTCTCTCTCTCTCAAAAAAAATCAAAAAAGAAAATAAAGAGAAAATCTTAAAGAGTTGCTGGAGAAGAAGGGGATGCTACATACAGAGGAATAATATGAGAAAGACTTCAGATTTCTTGTTGAAAACAACACACGTGTTTTGAACATGAAGAGGTGCATCTTGTCAGATGCTTTCTCAGCGTCTGTTGAGATGATCATATGATTCTCTAAGTCCATTGGTGTGATGTGTCTACTGAGTGTGTATAGATATATCAGTGTATATTGACTGATCTTTATATACTGAACCAAACTTCATCCCAGGGATGAACCCCACTTGATTGTGGTTCGCTACCTTTTTAGTATGTCTTTGGATGCGATTTCCAGGATTTTTGAGAATGTTTGTATCTATGCTCATGAGGGATGTTGGTCTGAAGTTTTCTTTTCTTGATGTGTCTTTGTCTGGTTTGGTATCAGGGTGATACTAGCTTCATAGAATGTGTATAGAAGGTTCTCTCCTTTCCTGTTTTATGGGATAATTTGAGGAGTATTGGTGTTAGTTCTTCTTGAAGGTCTTGTAGAACTCGGTTGAGAATCCATCTGTTCCTGGGCTTTTCTTGGTTGGTCGGCTTCTGATGGGGTCTTCTATTTCCTTGCTGGAAATGGATCTATTTAAATTGTGTATGTCCTCTGATTCCGTTTGGGCAGATCATATGCCTCTAGAAATTTGTCAGAGTCTTAGGGGTTTTCAATTTTACTGGATATAAATTTTCAAAATAGTTTCTAATAATCTTCTGTATTTCAATAGTGTCTGTTGTGATATTTCCTTTTTCATCATGAATTTTAATAATTTGAGTTTTCTTTTTCCTTCTTTTCACTAAGGTTTATCAATTTTATTTATTTTTCAGAGAACCAGCTTTTTGTTGTGTAGATTTTTTTCAATTGTTTCTTTTGTTTCAATTTCATTTATTTCAGCCCTGATTTTTATTATTTCCTGTCTTCTGCTTTTGGTGTTGATTTGTTTTTCTTTTTCTAGGGCTTTGAGATGTAATTTTAGGTCGTTTATTTGTTGACTTTCATTCTTTTAATGAATAAGCTCAATGCAACGGAACTTTCCTCTTGGTACTGCCTTCATAGTGTCCCAGAGATTTTGATACATTGTATCAGAGTTCTCATTTACCTCTAAGAATTTTTCTGTCTCCCTCCTGATGTCTTCTGTTAACCATCTGTCATTCAATAGCACATTGTTTATTCTTCAGGTGTTGGAGTATCTCTTTTTTTTTTTTATCATTGATTTCTGAGTTCATTCCTTTGTGGTCTGATAGAATGCAGGGTAGTATCTGTATTTTTTTGTATTTTCCAAGACTTCCTTTGTGGCACAACATATGGTCTGTTTCAGAGAAGGATCCATGTGCTTTTGAGAAAAAAAAATTATATTCACTCGTTGATGGATGGAATATTCTATATATGTCTGTTAAGTCTAATATTGATCGGCATACTACGGTGATACAGCCACATCAATGTGGCTCAATTCACAATAGTAGCTCAATTTACAATAGCTAAACATGGAGCCAACAGAGATGCCCTTCAACAGATCAATGGTTAAAAAAAAATGTGGTACATATACACAATGGAATATTACTCAGCCTTAAAGAATAGAATTATGGCATTTGCAGATAAATGGATGGAACTAGAGAATATCATGATAAGTGAAATAAGCCAGTCACATAAACCAAAAGCTGAATGTTTTCTCTGATGAGCAGATGCTGATCCATAGTAGGGCAGGAGGATAGAGAAGAATGAAGGAACCCTGGTTTGTGTAGAGGGGAGTGAGGGGAGGGGTGGGCTGTGGGGATGGGAAGGACTGTAGAAGAAGACAGACATTATTACCCTATACACATGCATGATTACAGTACTGGAGTGACTCTGCACCATGGACAGCCAGAGGAATGAGAAGCGGTGCTCCATTTGTGTACAATGTGTCAAAATGCATGCTACTGTAAAGTAAATAAATAAATAAATATTAAAAAGAAAACAATACTAGAGAGAGGGTAGAAGAATTACATTTAGAAAGTATTGAAACAAACAAAGCACATTGACCTGGAATTCTATATCTAGCAAAGATATCCTTCAAATATGGAAATGAACAAATACTTTTTGTGATATTCAAAAGACGAAAGAATTCATTACCAGCAGAACTGCTCTGTAAGAAATGTTAAGAAGTAGTCCTTTGAACTTCTGGATGTTCTCAGAATGAAAAGAACACCAGCTATAGTGGCTATATAGGTTACTTATACTACAAGAAAAGTGATGTAATAATGTAGCTTCAAAATTGTGTAATGAAGCTAGATATAAGAAGCAAACACTAATATAATAAAACAGGGAGAGCTGATAAGTCAACAAAAACATAAAGTTGAATTATTAAAATATTCAATGAACCCATAGGAAGGTAGAAAAATTGGAAAATGGAAAAAGAACAGGTAACACAAATATAAAATATTTGGTATTTGGTATTAAATCTAACAATGTAAATAGTCACATTAAATGTAAATTGTCTACATTATTTACTAAAAGACAGGGATTGCATAAAAAAAGACAACTTGTAAATTCAAAACACCTCAAAAATATGGATGTGAATGTATTAAAAATAAAATAGAAAAAGGGATGCAACATTAATAGAGTGGGTATATTGCTTTCAGGTGGAGTAGATTTCATAGCAGAATATTATAAGGGATAAATGTGGTCCTTTATAACGACAGATCTATCCATCAGGGGGACACAAGATCTGCAAATAGGTACTTAATAACAGAACAAAGCATTTGAAGCAAAACTGATATAACTGAAAAAGAAGAAGTATACAAGTCCACAAATGGCAGAAATTGGAATGCCCTTTCTTAATAATTGATAGAACAAGTAGGTGGAAGATCATTGAGACTATGGATGATTTGAACAATACTGCCAACTCGTTAAACATAAAGGGAATTTAGAGGATACCCCATTGAATGACCACAGGGTTTATATCATTCCCATGTGCAGGTGAAACCCTATTGAGACAACAATATCTGTTTTCACCACTTACTTTAAAAATTGTGTTAGAGGTTCTGGCCAATGCAATCAAGCAAGAAAAATAAACAACACTCATCTGGATTAAAAAGGAAGAAGTGAAACTCTCTCGATTCAGAGATATTAATATTGTTTATGTAGAAAATTTGATGGAATCACCTCCAAACTTATCAGACCTGATATCTGAGTTCATCAAGGCTTCAGATTGTAAGATAAATATAAAAAGTCAAATGTGGTTCTATAGAGTAGGTGCAAACAATCAAAAACGGAGATAAGAATACTGAAAATAATACCAAAAATATCAATTAAATTCATACAGAAAATATGCAAAGATGACAAATGCTGATGAAGATTTGCACACTGAGAAGTAGGAAAAAACTGTATGTAAAGAAAACCTGAATAAATGTAGAGAATATCCTATGCCAGAAGATTCAATATTGCAAATTGTCCCTCAAGCTTATTTATATATTTAATATTCATATGTTAAATGAAATTCCAATGGAATGCCTAGCAGCAACTTCTTACAGAAATTTACAAACTGATTCTAAAATTCACATGGAAATGCAAATGATCAGGAAGAGACAAAACTCTTTTTTAAAAGAGAAAAGCAGAAGATTTAACACTATTTGATTTCAAGACTTGTGATAAAACTATTATCCTAATATCCTGATATCTTAAATCCTCCTAAATCATGGTGGAGAGCATACATTAGATAAATATGAATAGTACTGAGCAGAGAGTCCAGAAATACAGCCACCCAAATATTGGCCACTGGTCTTTGACAGAGGCACCAGGGCCATTCAGTGGGAAAAGGCAGCCTTTCAAACAAATGGTGCTGGAATAACTGAAAATCCTTTCTTAAAAACTAAACTTGTAGGTATAACTCATACTAGAAAAGTCAACTCCAAGTCAGCCAGAGGCCAAGTGAGACCTACCGCTATCATTTCTCCTGAAGAAAACACCCCAAACTTCACGCCCTCGGCCTAGGCAAAGCTTTCCTGTAGGGTCCCAAACTGCAATCCCTTTAGAACCGACTGATAAAGTGGGCTTCATCCAAATACAGAGCTGCCAGCTCTCCAGAGAGACAGAGAAGAGAGAGAAAAGAGAAGCCGCAGATCAGGAGGAAATACAGATTACATATCTGATAAGTGACTTGGATCTAGCACATGCAAAGAACCCCAATCAGGGAAAACATTGACCCAGTGAAAGATCCTTGGTCTCTCAGCACAGCAGACACACACACGCAAACAAGCAGAAGACAGCGCTTGACATCATCAGTGGTCAGGGACAGGCGGGATGAGACCACGGGGACCCTGCTCTCGGCGGGCAGTGCCAGGCCCCCCTGAGCACCGCAGGGCAGGCAGGAAGGTGGGGGAGCAGTCACCCTGGGGAGTGAAGGTGGAGTGGAGTGGGCGTGTTGGGGGGCGTGGACAGCACATGGAGAGCTAACCCTGGGCCACCATGGTCACCTGGCCCTTCTGCCCTCGGTGGTCACCCACGGTGGGTAAATAAGAACACGTGCTCATGCGAGAACTCATGCCCAGGTGCCCACAGCAGCTCTGAAGCCCACACTGCCAACAGCTCAACACCCAGGTGGCCCCTGGCACGGCTGCCATCAGCCACCGGAGGAAGGAACCCGGGGCACACAGAAGCCTGGCAGCTCTCAGGACACTCATGGGAGTGTGGAATCCAGTGGGCAGGGAGGGATGGCAAAGGGTGCTGTGCCCTCCATCTCCATTGGTGTCTCATGGCATCCATCCTAACCACCATGGGGCAGGGTATGCCGGGTACACCTCCGTGACAGTCAGCTTCAGGTGTGGACTGGCCGAGCCATGGTGCTCTGCTGGAGGCTGCTGTGGAGCCTGTTAAAGATGAAGTCAACTCTGACTGTCCACAATGTGGGTGGGCCTTGTCCAATGAGGTGACGGCCTTAAAGGACTGAGGCTCCCCAGGAGGAGGGGATTCTACCTACAGATATCCTTCAGACCGGAGTTGCAACAATCTTTTCCTGTCTCCATTCCATCAGGCTTCTCTGAAAATTCTGGACTCTCCAGTCCAGCCCACCCCACCCCGTGTGATCCAATTCCTTAAAACCTGTCTCTCTTCTCTCTCTCCACACACAAGCGCATGCAGACAATCACACGACTCTATGGGTTCTGTTTCTCTGGAGAACTCGGAAAACCTCTATGATATTGTTAAAAAATACCAGAAAGCACAAAAGTTAGGGATCAGCACCTATATATTCCCACCGACAATGTATTTAAAACTCGGAAGGCAAAAACTCGCCCAGGATCCATTCAGCAAAGATGACTGAACGCCCCGATTTCAGTGTGAAAGGTTGTTAATTCCTGTCATTATCTTACTTATTTCATTTTGTTCTTCAAATTCCATGCACCTTGAGTAAATTGATTCCAGGGACCGAAAGAGTTCTTATTAATCAGTAATAAAAAACTAATATACTAGGAGCCAACTCGGCAAGGGATACAAGATACATAGTATCTTGACATGCACAAAATTCGTAGCCCTTATTAGATCAAGGACATGAGACGAAGCCACCATGGATCTGCCCAAGTTGCTGGTGTCCTGGAGGGTCTGAGTCTGGCCTGGGTGGCTGGGACCCTCTGTGGGTGGGAGTGTCCCTTGGACACTCATGTTTGGGGAAATGTACTTAGTGACACATAGAAACTGAGTCCTTACTGTGACCCCGTGATTCTAGTCCTCTAAGACTAGAGGTAACCACAACTTCACAACAAGGTTTAAGTACCAGCTCGTTTCTGAAGTGTCTACAAGAGAAAAACACCTGGAATAGTCCAACTGTCCAAAAATAAAGACTGATTGAACAGACGGTGGTCCGTGTGTGTCACAGGATTCAGATGCTCTTGTGGCCATGTCGGGAGACAGACGACGCTGGGAAGTAAAGTTCACCACGTGCTAAATAATCCGCAAAGTATCTGCAGAGAGGACGTATTCAGGAAAGAGATGCAAAGATGTAACAAGGTGTCCACCGTGGTCCTCTCTGAGTGGTAGAAAGAGGGACCATTTGAGTTCCTTTTTGCTTGGGTCTCCTCCATTGACATGTTTTTAAATTTCAGAAATTATACAAATTTTTCATAATGATAATGATATTAGTTTGCCAGCCTTTTTAAGTTTTTATTTTGAGACAGGACCTCACTAAGTTGCCCAGGCTGGCCTCCATCTTGGGGTCCTCCTGCCCCAGCCTCCGGAGTCGCTGGGATTGCAGGTGTGGCCACCGTGCCTGTCATCTGTGGTGTTGTTGACAGCGCTGCACCGTTGCCGGATACAGGGAGCACGGTGCTTCTCAGCGCGGTTTGGGGAGATGCCTGGTTCCCAACCTCAGCTGCCACTTCCCAGCTACAGGCAGTCCCCGAACACTTCCCTCCACCCCTCTCTGGCCGGTTTCACACCTGTGACCCGGGCAGGGCTACTTCACGGGGTGGTTATGAAGATTACAGGTGAAGCTCTTGGAGGAGGGTGGCACGTGTGGCAGACACAGATGCCACTTACCGTCATTGCCCTGAGGACGGACAGAATCAACAGTGATCGTCCAAGCCTGCGCATCCCTTGGCCAGTGGACCCTGCCAGCAGGAGGGGCCTCATCCCCAAGCCTCTTAAGGTCTGTGCCTCTGCTAGTTGCAGGCAGGAGGACCAGACCTCAACAGGGGCACAGGATAGTGCCCTCGGCAGTTCACCCTTTGAGTGGCCTGCCACACAGGACCCTCACAGATTCCCTCCAAAACAGGGCCTGCTTCTTCATCAAATCCACCCCCAGCACCATCTCTGTGGGGACAACCCTACATCTCACGTCAAAATGCACAGCTCCAGATTCAGGACAGCTGGGAGCTGTGGACCAGCCCAGCAGCCCAAGACCACCGGCCCAATACGGCGCGGAAGGTGCAGAGATTGGGTTAGCGGCAAGTGCACCCCAGATGAGAGCCGTGACGGTACCCTGAGGACAGGCTGAGACTCTCTGTCTGGACTCTCCACATGCCAGGCCACCTCTCTCAGCCCGCCTCCTCTCGGGAGACTCAGGGTCAGACTGTGACTGGAGGGCAGCAGGGCCCTTCCCTGGCCATCACCGGCAGCCCAGCCCCAGGGCCCTAGTGAAGTGGGGCTTTCCCCAAAGGTTCGCAATGAGCCCCTTGGGTTTTAGGCTGGGAGCTCGGGTGCCGATGTGATTCTCCAATCCACTGGCTGAGGTCTCGCGATTTGACGTGCTGTTAATTCTGGCGACTGATCAGAACCATCAACAACAACAACAAACCGTCAATTGGTGCTACATGTTGGGATCCAGAACGGAGCTTTCTGTCTCCTAGCAACCGGATTCAGCGCTCTGCTCGTCCCCCATCCCCAATTTCCCTCTTGGTCTCCCTCACCAGGCCCCTGGAAACCGGGCAGGTTGGGTCCATCCTGCCTGCACCCGCTCTCGCCTCCAGGCTGCACCTCCAGGCTGCACCCCTTTATGGCCAGACCAGGTTGTGACCGCACTCAGGAAGCCCCAGTCTGCACTCTGCCCCCTCCTCTCTTAGCCCACCTGCCCCGCAGGCCCCGCGTGTAGCCTGGGCAGACAACAGCCCCTCTCCTGACTCCCTGGACCCCAGTGCTTTCTGTAGGCGAGTTCAGCACACAGCAGGAACAGTGCTCAACACCCAGACTTCCCGCCACACCCTGACGTGGCAGTCACAAATGTCTGCCCCAGCACCAACACAGAGCAGGCCACTTAACTGATGCTCGCCCTGCTTGGAGCCCTCTCCCCAGCCACCCTCTGCTACCACCACCCTCCACCTTTGGCAGGACATCTCCAATGCACCCTTCCTGATTCCATGTGGACACCTCTATCCTGGAACAGGGCTTTTCAAACAAGGAAAATGACTGTGAACCCAATTATTGGGTGGGCACATGGCATTTTAAGAAACGAATTAGGATAGAATGGAAAGTATCAGAGAGGAATTCATTACTTGGTGATGCTTCCTCACAGGTGTGTGCGAGCATGTGGGGTTCACATGTATGTTGTGTGTTCATGCCACGTGTGTGCACGTGTGAGTAGGGGTTGGTCCTAAAGATGGCATGAAAACATGTCTGACAACAAATCTCCTCCCTAGCACACGCCTTACTGTGCCCTCAGGCTTGACCTTGGCCAAATGCCCCCACAATGCCCTTTAAGACCTCCACCAGGGCACTGCCATCATGGAGCTGCCACGTGGCTGTAATTGCTTCTCTCCTTTTCTGTTTCCCAAACTCTCTGCACGTTTCTGGGGCACAGAAAAATGTAAGTCTTGCTGATTTCCCAGCCTCCAGTGCCTGGCATCTAGTAGGTGCTCAGTAAATACATGTAGAGTTTCTGGAATGGAAGAGGGAACCAGAGGGGACAGACTGAGTGTGATGGGTGAAGTTTAGAAAGCTGCGTCTCTTGGTCAGGATACAAGGCTGCAATAGAAGTCCAGGCGTCCATGGCTAGTCCAGTAGAACCCGACTGGGGGGGCCTCCCACCCTACTCTGGCCAGGGCAAACACTTGCCCTGCACACCCAAGACAGGGAGTGCTGCCCACTGGGCCCACTTACATCATGAGAAGCCCCAGCCTCTGCAGAGTGGCCTCCTTGCAGCTACAGGGAACAGCTGCCCCTGAGAAGATTGTGACCAGAAAAGTCAGTATTTAGTTAAGCAGGAGCTGAGAATCTGTGGGAAACACCCCAATGGGCATGATCACAGAGCATTGGCAGGGGCCCGACCATCTGGAGAAGGCCTCTCTCCTCTGCCTCGGTTTCCCCAGCATGATTCTCTCTGTGTGTGTTTAGGACACAGAATGTCTGTATTGGTGCATGGGTGGCGGTTGCCTGTGGTCACCTGGCAGGTGCGTGTGTAAGCATGCATGGGCATGTGTCTAGGGCCTGTGGAAACTGCCCCTACTTGGGACCCTCAGCTGCCACCTCCTCCAGTTCTGTGGTCCCTCTCTTTAGAGATCCCTCAGACCAGGACTCAATGTGAAGGGATGGTGTTGGTGACCACCAAGTGATGTGTTGGGAAGGGCCCCGCTCCAACAGGACCTCACGGGCTGCGATTGTAAGGGGGTGTCTGTCAGCATGTCCACTGACCTTCAGGAAGTGAGGGGCGCTGGGCCAAAACCTTCCAAGGCAACAGGACTCTCTCGGGGAGCACAGTTTGGGACTTTATCTCCTGGGCTGAAGAGGGAGGCGCTGGGGACCTGACAGGGAGGGAGGGAACCTGAGGTCACAATACTCGTTCCAACCTGGCCTAGTCTCAGGAGGGCCTGGTCTGCAGATGATAATTTTGCAAATAAAGTGCATTGTAAACCTTGTTATCCTGCTCAGAAAACCCATCTCAGTGGGAGTAGAGCTGGTACTGGGAGCCCAGAGACACCTCTGAGACCTTGCCCTGAGTGGACTCTCCCAGGGATGGCTGAGGAGAGGGCTCACAAGGATCAGGGCCACTGCAGAGATGCACGTGTGGCACCAGGACAAGGTCTCCAGGCATGGCAGTGTCTGCTGATCATGGTGAAGGAACTGTGGGGTGCCTGGCCTCAGAAGGCCACTCTCCCTATGTGCCCAGGGTCACCACCCACACCCTGGGGCAAGGGTGTCACAGGTCATCTGGGAACAGGCCCAAGACACCCTCTGCTTGGAATAAGCTCTGGGCCCAAGTCCAAGATCCCATTCCAGGTGAGATCTGAGACCCCAGCGTGACAGGCCCTGGGGTGGCCCATAGCCCAAGCCCGCAAACTTCCCGTTTTGGGCCAGTCCTGCCCGCGAAGCGCCCAAGCTGCGGGCGCGCTGGGCCGTCTCTGTCGCCATCCAGAGGCGCGGCTCTGGCGCGGCGTCCCTTCTGCCAGCTTCCCCTGCCAGTCCCGGGCCAGAGCTGGGCAGGCTCCGCCGGCTGCGCGCACCAGGCGCGCCCCTTGCACTGGTGACGGAGCGCGCCAGACCGGAGCGCGCGCAGCGACGCCCAGAGCTGCGGGGCCGGCGTCCCCAGGCGGGCCGGCGCGGGCGCGGGCGCGGGCGCGGGCGGCTCGGGCGCGGCGCGGGGCGGGCCGGCGCGGGGCGCAGTGGGCTGGGGCCGGGGCGCGGCGGCAGCGGCGGCGGCAGCGGCAGCGGAGGAGGAGGAGGAGGAGGAGGAGGGGAAGGAGGAGGAGGATGGCGCGCGCGGGGCCCGCACGTGGAGGCCGGCGCGGGGGCGCGGGCAGGGCCGGCTGCTGAGACGCGCTGCTGCCCCCCGCGCGGGCGCCGCGGCTTCAATGGCGCCATCGCCCAGGACCAGCAGCCGGCAAGATGCGACCGCCCTGCCCAGCATGTCCTCAACTTTTTGGGCGTTCATGATCCTGGCCAGCCTGCTCATCGCCTACTGCAGTGAGTACCGCGCGCCCGGGCTCCCGCACGGCCCTCCGGGCCCTGGTCCCCGCCCGGCCCAATCCCAGCCCCGGCGGGGCGCCCGGAGTCGGTGCGGAGTTGCGAGCGCGTGGCGCGCCGTCCCCCGGGTCCCGGCCGGCTCTCCGCTGTGCCAGGAGGTCCGGGGTCGGCGCGGCTCCCGGCGGTCGGGCACTTCGGGGTCCGGCGCCTCTGCCTGAGCTTCCTTCCCCAGACTCCGGGCAGGGCCCGGGCGCCAGGCCCGGGATGGCGCGCCGCGTCCCTGCGCGGCGGGCACCGCCGCTGTCCGGCGTGCTGTCCCTGCTCCCGGCCCAGGCGGGCGATGTGAGCCCAGCCACAGGAGGCTTCCCGGCCGAGCCGCGCGCTGGAGGGGCGGCAGATCGGGGCGGGCGGCCGGCATCTCTCGGGCTGTGAGCAGAGCGCCTTGCCCATCGCATCCCGCCGGCCGCACTCCGCGGAGGACCCAGGGGGACGCGGCGACCCAGCCTGGATCCGGGCTCCTTCTGCAGGAGCAAGGTTCCTGCTCAGCGCGCGGCTGAGCCTCTCTGCCTTCCCGGGAAGCTGGGAGGAGAAGTGACGGTTGGGCCAGGACAGGGCCCGCTACCGCCGCGGGCATTTCGAGGGTCAAATTGGGGACCTGAACTGGCGACCTAGCGGGTCTGGCGCGGGGCCTCGGGCACGGGGCTCTGGTGACACGGACTGGTCCGTGGCGGGCCATCAGCTGTGGTTGCGGTGGGTGTGGGATCGTGGGTGACCCTAGCAACCTCCCGGTTGTCGGGGGTGAGTGGAGGGGTCCGTGTCCCGGGTGCAGAGTTGGGACTGGGGTGGGGTGTGTGGTCAGCGTCCCGGTGCCTGCTGGCAGCTCGTTGGTGTGTGTGTCGGGGGTGCTGGTTAGCGTCCTGGGCGCAGACTCTGGCAGACCAGGCTTCTTGGCTCTGTGGCCTCTGGGCATAGACCCTCACCCTTCCCCATGCGCCTTCCCCTCGCGGCAGGAGGAGGACCGGTGCTAGGGAACACCTGCCATGGAGAATTGCTATGGGCGTGGGAGGTGATGGAAAAAATATGGATTCTTAAAAAAAATAAAAATTAAAAAAAAAAATAAAGAAAAAAGAGGCCAGTACCAAGCTTCCCTCTCCCTCCCTCCCTCGGACTGGGCCCCCTCCAGAGTTGGGCCTCCCATCTCCCAGTCTCAGCCTCTGCTGCCTCCTGAATGAGATTGCAACGGCCCTGGAGACTCGGCCACGCGTCCTGGGACAGCCCAGCCTGCTGGCATCTCAAGGGAAACCCAGTGCCCAGGGCAGACTGCCTTACTTGTTTCGGGCTGTTCATTTCCAGACAATTGCTGTGGACCTCTGTAGAGGCCAGAGGAGCAGGGAGGTTTGCAGACAGTGGGTTGTAATGGGCTGCCCAGGAGGACTCCCTGCCTCTGGTGTGTGCCCTCAGGTCCCTGGCTTGGCTGCAGGGTGCTGTCGGGACGTCCCTGACATTTGTGCCCACTGCCCTGCCCTCTGCAGCCTGAGGGCAGTGTTCAGGGGCTTCCGGAAAGAACCTTTGAGTGCAGCTTTGGTGAAGGAGAGAGGGTTAATGGCAGGTGAACGGGCAGAGCTGAAGGATGCCATTTTTGAATACATTTCCTGGCAGCATTGCCAGGAGGAAGGGGCTCATTCGGGAATGTGGGGGGAGGGGCGTGTAGTGCCCAGAGCTCCCTGCTGCCTGTCCTGCCTTGGTTCTAGAAACAGTGTCTTTGGGCCCTGTTTGGGAACCCAGAACCATGGGCTGGCCCCAATGGAGGCAGCTCAGCAGGTGGGGAAAAGAACAACTGTGAATTGTTGCTAAGTACATGTCGCGGCCCCGGCCTGCAGCACCAACAAGGACATGCCTGTACCCACTCTCAGCGTGTGCAGCGTCTGTCTCCCCACCCTGGCCACAGTCCGGATCCCAAGGTGTTGTTACCCCCTGCATCCCGACGGCTCACACCTTCCCAAGTCCACTCTCTCCTGTACTGAGTCGGTGTCAGAGAGCAGGCGCGGAGGCTGGGTGACGCTCAGACGCCCGGAGGAAGCAGGGCTCCCGTCCCTGGCTCTGCTCTTTGGGAGGCCTCCCTGCTGTCCGCAAATGACTCTTCCTTTGGTAGAAGTGTCTCACCCAGAACAGCAGAAACCACTCACAGGGGAAGCTGGGGCATCCACAGCAGTTTGGTGGCTGTCTCCGTCATCGTGTGATAGAATAATTGATGATAAGAGAACGGTTCTAGACACACCCCATTACACGGGAAATGCACTTGGAGACATTAAAACATTTCACTAAAATTAAAAATAGACATAATAATAATACTAGTTTGGAACTGCAATCCTACAGAAAAAAATGCCCCCCCCTTTTTTTTTAAGAATTGATAAAGCAAGTAAAATGATAGTTCAGCAGTTCCCATGACTTCCGTCCTTTTCCAGTGCAGCTGGGAGGAAGAGCATCCTTGTTTGTAAATTGTTTTTGATATTAGTTATAATTTTTATTACCCAAAATGTTTTTGTGTTGCGGAGCAGAGACATTTGAATGGTATTAATTCCGAAGCTGATAAGTATCACGCGGGACTCACTCCTCCTGCCTGTTAAGTCAGTGTGTCCCCGCAGCAGCTCTACACCCTACACCCGGGTGGGCTTGTGCTCCCTGCTGGGTGCTGCCTGGAGGAAACTGGATCCTTCCTTGGCCTGGTTCCTGTGAGGGGTTCTGCCCCTCAGCCCAGGGAAGGTCCTCCCCTCCTGCGTGCTGCTGAGGTCCATATCTAAGGAGATGGGCTCCACCCTCTGGCTGGAGAAGGACCTGCAGTCCACCAATTAGGCTGGTTGCTATGGTGATACAGCCTTGTCATTTTCTCCTATTGGGGAAGAACTGCCAGGAAAAGCAAACAGGGGAGGGGGCCTGTTGGCTTACTTTAAGATGCGCCCTCTCATGCGTGCGCGTCACGTGGACAGCGGGGCCTGTTTCTCTGGCAGCCAATGTGCCCGGGGGTCGCACTCCTGGGCTTCAGTAGACTTGGCAATGATGACCTTGGATCAGAAAGTTGAAACTGCCCCGTTTGGGGCTGGGCACTCCTGGGGTTGTGGCACCAGAGGACCTGACCTGGACTGGTTTTGTCTAGCCTCGATGGAGCAGGGACATGGGCCTGCCTGGACGTGGACCTGGAGTGGAGTGGGACCAGCCTGGTGCCCTTGCTGTGGAAGATCTGGTGTGCGGCACAGAGAAAACCATGAGCCAGCACAGTGCCTCGTGACCCCCAGGCTTGACTTTGACACTCGTGTGCAGTATTCAATTCCAAGGTGAAGAGTGTTCTGTGCCTCACGTAGATTGCACGTCCCTGTGCCGCGAGGCCTGGTGGCCAGTGGCCCCCCAGCCTGCTGGGGGTGGAGGGAGGGTGGTCTGTGTCTCAGGGCCTTAGGGAGCCCCAGGCAGGGGACACACGCAGTCTGCCTCCTGCCTGACGCAGATAGTTTTCAAATAAATCCCGTCAAAATGGAATTGTGCTTTTCAGTTAAATCTCCTGTCCTCAGCTGCAACTCTGAGAAGGATTCACCAACAACTTTTGAATTGTTTCTAATCTATTAGAATACTAACCGGGCGTAGGCACGCGCTGTCGCGTTTCCTTATAAATACAATCTATGGCATATTTAGGAGAGATCAGACTGTGCTATGTCCTGGCCTCTCAGATCTCATTTCTGGAAGTTCTTGAAGAGGGAAACTGGAGATTTAATGCCTTCTTTCTTTTCCCCCTTGATTTCCTGTTTTTATTTGGTGACTTTCTGGCATGAGAGGTACCATTTATCCCTTCAGGTCACAAAGGTAAGCTGCCTCTTTTCTGGGGCTTGTACTGGCTGAGCTTGGTTCCAGGGATCGTGGAGGTACGGGTTCTGCCTCCGTGAAGGCTTTCCCCGTGCAGAGACCCTTGAGGAGGGTCCCCTCTTGAGAGGTGCTGTTCCAGAAGGGCACCCTGCTGGAGGCCCAACCCCCCACTCCCTCCCCAAGAAACCCCGGCAGGGCCACACTGCCCAGATCAGCCCAGGAGGGCAAGTGGCTTCCACCTGCATGAACTGGCTGCTGACTGGGACCCTCCAAAGCCACAGGACACGGCAGAGGGGTTCTGCCCCTCGGGTCTGCTCCCGGGAGGCCTCTGGCTGAGCTCTGCCCTGGAATGCCAGGCTCCAGACCGCCGCTCGACACCCACGGGATGAAATATGTAGATCAACTTTCGTGGTGTGAAGTATTTTCAGGTGACTTTTATGGGCATAATTATGGGAAAATGTTATGATAATGTGGCACTAGAAAAGGGAAGAAAAGCAAAACATTAAAATCCCCATTTCTTTATATAGTGCGGCAGCTGCTGGTTTAGAAGGGCTCATTTTTGCATTAGAATGTAGTGCTCTGGAGTTAATGACCTCTACAGATTGCCACCTGTCACCCAGGGTGCTGCTGGTGAGGGCCCAGCCCCTGTGATCAGGGAGGAGTGGACAGAGAGCTCCCTGACCACTGTCTGATCTGCTGCACGGGGAGTGGGGGTGGGGGTGGGTACTCAGGGCCCTCTGGCATGTATCTGTTTGGGCCAAGGTCATGGGCTCTGGCTTAGGGGCTGTGTGGACACAGGTGCAGGGGCCCAGGGAGTCTCCTTTCCAGAACGCAGCCTCTCTGTTCACGGGGCTTCCCCATCCGTGAGGACCCCCGCTGCCCCAGGACTCCTGTGGCTTCTGTGAAGTCCCACAGACAGGCCTGAAGGAGCCCCTGAAGGGCACAGGCTCCTCCTTCTTCCCAGACTTCTCTGCCCCAAGTGTGCAGTGACTAGAGCCCGGCGGCAGCACAAGCCCACTGGGCGCTGGGCTTTGCAGAACCAGCCAAGTGGCTAGCAGCAGGTCTGGGTGGTTTCGCATTCGTGCTTCATCCCAGAAAATGGGTGGAGGGTCTTAGGGGCTTCGTGACATTTGCCTATTTATTAAAACATGGCAGGGTTCAGGAGTGGTGTCACCTCTGCCTTCATGGAGGCGAGGCCAGGGCTCCTGGGTCCCCATCCTCAGGGCTGCAGGCCCACCTGTGAGGCCCCAGAGGCAGCCTCCAGCATATTCATTTGATGGGTGTCGGAAAGCACCCGCCGGCAGGGGCCTGGACGAGATAGACAGCACACTGCTGGAGACCCCCGGGAGGGAGGCACACAGTCCCCTGGGCACCATGCAGGGAGGCAGTGGTGGAGAGGGCAGCCTGGGCCTGACACTGGGGCCTCATGGTCCTTGTGCCCTCTGCCCTCTGCAGGTTGCTGCCCAGCTCCCAGGGGGGATGCCAGGGACATCTCTGAGGTGGCAGGAGGCAGCCCAAGATCTGGTCCTGCATCTCCTCTCCATGCCTGGAGCCTCCTCTCCTGGCTCCTTGGTTACAGGGTGGCCCCAGCCCCGCCCTAGGCCCAGCCTGCCTGACGGTGTTCCTGCCTGTTCCTGCCATGCCATGGTCACCTGAGCCCCAGCACCTGCCGCTGGGTGCAGGGGCATCTCTGCCACCGTCCCAGCCTCCCCTGCTCCCCACACGTAGTACCTCTCAAGGCTGAGCTTTTCCTGCCTGGGTGTGATCCTCTGTCCCTCAGTCTTGGCCCCGGAGGACTCTGTCTCTGGGGTCCCATCTCCACTAGATGGCTGCTCCAGAGTGTGGCCTCCATGATGCGCCTTCTGGAAGCTTCACAGGAGCTGGGCGTGTGCTCCTGCCCTCCCCTCTCTCTGTCTGCTGGTCCTCTGTGTGGAGGCCTCCAGATAACTCTCCAGGGTGCTGAAATCGGGCAGGAGGGAGCCAGGCGGTTCTCCTGGGGCTGCCAACAGAATGCCCTGCTCCCCTGGTGGTAAAAGCCTCCACCTGGAGCCTCCTCCAGGCCACCTTGTCCCCTCCACTGCCTTAGGGTCTGAGCTCTGGGCCTGGCTTCCTGTCTGCAGGGGCTTGATGGCACAACTCCCTGGCAGACAGCTGTTGATCCTGTGGGCAGTGAGGTGGCATGGCCAAATGGAACCTCCCTGTTAGACACCTACCCAAGGGGCTGAGGGACACATGGGGTCAGGGATGCCTGGCCAGGACTGGTGGGCAGGACAGGCCTGCCTGTCCTCTGATGTCACTCACCCCACCCTGGGTTGGGCACAGAGGGGGCTGCTCCATCCATATTGGGGCTGGGCAGTGGCTGCCCACAGCCTGCTTGCTTGTTTGGGGAGCAGTGTGGTCCTGGTTTGTAGGGTGAGCTGCAGGAGCAGCACACAGGGCAGATGAGGACAACCCTGCCCTCGGGTTCCTGAGGACTGTCACCATGCATAGGCTGTCCTAGACAAAGAACCATGGGAGCATGGCCTGGAGCATCTATGGGCCTGGAGTGTCTATGGGCCTGGAGCGTCTCCGTGCCTGGCGATGTCCTCTGAATGAGTAAGTGAGACAGTGTGGAGAGCGCCTCTCTGCTGCCCCCAACTAGCCGCGGCGTTTGCTTTCACCCTTCAGGAAGCTGGCTGCATGCCACTCCACCAGCCACAGCCTGGCCTCCCTCCCTGGCCTCCCCTCCCCAGCCTGGTGAGGAGGGTGGGCTGGCTCCCTGGCCAGGGGCTGGGGAGGGCCCCACTAGCATGCGACCCCACCTCCCTGGGTCTGGGCTCCCTGTCCCAGGGACATACCCACCACAGAGACCTGGGTATCCCTGGCAGGTAGGCCCCTCATGAGAAGTCTGCCGGGGGAGACACTGAGGCCGGTCTCCCTCTTGGGTGCTTCAGACAGCACCTTGCTCCCTGGTCAGCTTGCCTGTGGGGGTCTTGCTGGAGGGCAGAGGAGGGGCTTGACTTAGGGACATGTCCAGAGGACTGGGGTGTGGCTGGGGACTGGGGCTGGGATGCAGGAGCTGACCAAGATCCATCTGGAGATGTCCCGGGGTCCCCGCATTACGCCCTCCTCATTGGCTGCAGCTGCCGCGAGGCTGATCCTCTGGACCAGCCCCTCCCCTTGTTTCTACACCTATGGAGAATTCTAGAAAAGGTGGATGGAGAGAAGAACTCTGACACTGTCCCTAGAGGTGCCTAGAGCCCATGGGAAGAAATGTCCTGTCCATGTGGTGGCCCCTTGACTCCCTTGTCCCTAGAGGCAGGGCTGGCCTAGGCCCCCATCTGTGGCTTTCTGTCGGTGGGGACCACAGAGCCTGCCTGGGCTGTGTCTTCGGGCTTGTGGAGGAAGGTCCGGGCTTGGTACCGTCAGGGTACCGATGCTCAGAGAGGCTGACCTGGCAGCTCTGAGCCAGGACTAGCAGCCATCTGTGGGAAGGGGTCTGGGGAGGGGGCCTTCGGGGTGGGCCTTCAGGGTGGGGCTGTAAGACTGGTGAGGGTATGGCAGCAGGGCCTTGGAGCTCTGAAGAGTGGCGTTGACTCCCGCCCGAGGATCTCTGGTCCTGCCATCTCATTAAAGAGGAAGAACATCCAACGTGTGCATCCCTGTGAATTGCTCACTAGTGTGTTAGCGCTGCAGGGGAGCCCTCCCCACGACCCCCTCCCCCACGAGCCCCTCCCCCACTGCTTGGCTCCCCTGAGCTCTGCCATCCTGCACTCCCTTGTCTTGGCTCTGGTCTCCCCTTAGTCCAGTTTCCCATCCAGACCCTGTGCACTGTGGGGGATGAGCAGAAGGGCTCCCAATTCATGCTCTAGCCCCTCTTCCAGCTGTGATGACCAGAACTGTCCCCAGACCTTGCCTCTTGTCCCTAGAGGCAGGGTTGGCCTCGGCCCCCCTGCAGCTTCCTGTCTGTGGGTCCTGCTGAGCATGCCGGGCTGGGTCTTCAGCTGGCCGAGGAAGGTCCGGGTTTGGTTCCGTCAGTCTCAGCAGTGACCAGGAGGCCCATCAGCCCTTCTGCATCCACCCTTGGTTTAATCAGGCCCACCTCTCCCAGAGGAGGCTGAGGACTGGGCACCCTTCCAGAGATTTGTGGGTGCCTAGAGCCCATGGGAAGAATTGTCCTAAGTGCCTTCCTCTTTGGAAGGCTCTGCCCATGCTGGTGGCCTCTGGGCTGTCTTTACAGGAGCGGCTGGAAGCCCCAGCCTGCTCCTGGCCAGTACCAACGTGCAGCTTCCCTACCCAGCCTGTCCCTCCCGGGCCTGAAGGGGCAGTGCGCTCGGGCCCCACGCACCTGGGCTGCGGCCTCCCAGGCAGACAGCCCCTTCTTCCCTGGACATCCGCTGCCCTGTGGCTGGGTTGGGACTTCGTGTCTGTGCTTCTTGAGTGCAAGGAAGGACCTGCATCTCTTCTGGGGTGTGTGTTGGGGTGTCCACACTCACAGCCAGTGCTGCTGTTTCCCTGGGTGCCACCCAGTGCCCCCATCAGAGCAAAGAAGATGCCTCTTCTGGGGTGTCGGGGGCTCGCCTCACACTCGTGTGCTCCCCAGAGCCAGCTGCTAGGCCCACACCACGCTGTGCTGCCGCCTCAGACCCATCAGTCGCTGGAGACGCTGTTGGTGGGAGGAGGGAGGTTGAGGCTGGACCCTTCCTGAAGGTTGGCTCAGGTGGGTTCTGACCTTGGTGAGCAGGAGTCTTGCCTGTGGCCCACCTGCTTCCCTTTCAAAGAGGGCGGGTCCTAGAGACCACCCGGGGCGCAGGACCCTGCCGTGGCTTCCACTACCTCTGAGGTGCCGCGCAGGGACCCCTCACCTTCCTTCTGCGGGGCTGAGTTTCCACCTGACACTGCTGGCGGGACTTGTCTCCAGCCTGAGACCTGGCGACAGCGTGGTAAGGGTGGAGAGGGCGAAGGTGGGTTCGCAGGGCTCTGCTGCATCCAGAATCAAGCTGAGTGACCGCAGGCGCAGCCCCAGGCTTCCCTGGGCCGAGACCCGCCTGGCGCTTTGGCAGCCCGGGCTGCCCGTGGGCTCTCCTGTGCCCTGTGCTGCAGCAGGACCTGTGCCTCTGCTGTGGTCCACAGTGAGGTCGAGACGCTTCTCAGCAGGCCTCTGTCCTGTTTCCAGCTAGGTGACTGTCACTTGGTCATGGGGGGGCACAGTGAGCTCACAGGACCTGACAGGTGTCACTGAGCCATGGTGTGCTTGCCTCTCTGGGTCGTGGCTGAGGTGTGGGTGCAGAATGAGGCAGGCTTGGGAGGTTGGTGGTCATCCCTTCCTGGCTCTGTGGACACTGAGCCCCGTGAACACAGGGCCAGCTGGCCTGTGTGTCCACACTGGCTAAGCAGCGAGGCCTCCAGTTCCCAGTCCTCCATAACACCTGCCAGTGGGGTTCCGCCTCACCTCGGCACCTTGCCCTGGCAATAGCGCACTGAGTCCCAGAGCCCACCCTACGGTGGCCCCCTTGGGGCTTTCTGATGCACAGACCCGGCTGGGGACGCAGGAGTGGGTCTGGCTGGCAGCTTTGGCCGAGGTGTGGCTGGTGCCTGGGGTGTTTGCAGTTTGCCTGGGAGGGGGGAGGGAGGAGGACAGTGGGAGTGGGTGCTTGGGAGGTGTCAGGTGGGTGCTTGGGAGGTGCTGGGCTCTGCCCAGAAAGGCACTCCCATTGTCACCTGGGGCACAAGGCTCTTTCATTTGTGATTCAGTCCCTGTCACCTGCGCTTGGGGACCCTAGGCCCCAGGCCAGCCAACCTGACATCTGCCTCCCTCTCCCTGTTGCCCCTAGACATGGCTTGCACTCTGGATCCCTCGGGTGCTGTGGACTACAGGCTTGGGTGGACCTGGGAGGCCCTCTCTCCCGGGGCACAGTGAGCCTGGGGTGTGTCCTGAGCCACCCGGGTGCCCAGGCCTGCCCCCACTGCCAGGAGCACAGGAGGACCTGTCCAGCGCCCGCTCCCTGGTGCTGCCCTGCACCTTCCTGGACCTGCCTGTGGTGCTCAGCAGAAGCTGGGGGGCGTACATGCTGCACTGAGCCCCAGTGCTCTCCTGGCCAGGCTGTCCAGGGCAGGGGATATACTACAGTCCTGGGGAGGAGTGAGGAGAGGTGGGGACAGAGGTGGGGTGGCTTAGAGTGCTGTCCCCTGCTGTGGCACCCCACCAACACTCTCTCAGAGACCAGGGAGAGGCCTGGGCTTGGGCTGTGGAGGGCTCCTGTGGGTGCCGCCCACACACAGTGCAGGTGAGCGCCGGGTGTGCCTCCTGTCCACTCCCACCAGGGAGGCCTCACGGGCCCAAGAAATTTGACAGCCGGGATGGGAGCGAGGCAGAACAGGAGCAGGGGCCTCCCTCCCTGGGAGCCCCAGGGTGTGTCAGCGGGGTCCTCCGTCTCCCCTCTCCGTGTGCCCCGAGGGTCACCTGAGCCCTGGGGACACCCTACTGGCGGTAAGGCAATGGATTTACTTACTTGTTTAAAACACTCACTGGATGGCGAGAGGACAGGAGAGTCGCGAGAGGACAGGAGAGTCCCTCGCCTGGTGACCTGAGGCCATCCTCCTGGAGTGTGTGGCGCCCGTTTCCCTTGGGCAGAGGTGGGCAGCGGTGGGCAGAGGTGGAGGAGGCCCCTGAGGCTTTCCATTCTCGTGCAGGTTTTACCGGATGTCGAGGTGAGGTGTTAAAGCTCTCCTGCTGCCCGGGGCCTTGGCCTTTTGGGGGGGGGGAGATTTGAGCCTTCTCTGGGGGACTTCCCTGGGAGGATATTTTAGCAGTTAACCTGCTAATGACTCCAAAGCCATCTTAACTGCCACCAGGCCTCACATGGACGGCTCGGCTTCCCCGAGTGCTGCCAAATGCCATCAGTGGATTGTGCAGGACTCGTGTTAATTAACTGGTGCTGATTTATGTTCCTCGGCGCCTGCAGCAGTGCAGAGGGTGCAGGCCAGGTGCAGCCCAGGACCGTGCTCCTGCGTCCTTCAGGATCCACCCCTGGGTTGTCCATGTCTCTCTCTCCATGGGCCCATGTCGGGCCCATGTCTGGGGGCTTTTGGAGCTCTGTGGGGAAGCAGGGGTGTCTCCCTTTCCTCACGTCATCTGAGCTCGGCTGCATCTGGGAGCTGGTGGTGGACATCAAGAAAGGTGGCCTCTTCCTTTGGTTGGAAACTCGACATGAAGCCGGCGTGTGGGACCTTGTGCTCATGGCCCCAGAGAGCCGATGATCTCATCAGCGTTCTGGACAGGAGGCCCGGAGCCAGGGGCGGACGTGCATTAATGAACTTGGGAAGGTGTGAGAGCTCCGTGGCCTGGAGATGTGAGCTCCCCAGACCAAGAAAACAGCCAGACCTCACTGTAAGCACTGGTCATTGGAAGTGGGAGGTCTGTGGCCTCAGTTCGTCCCAGAACTTTTTCATCTTCTGCTTGGGGGCCATTGCCGTAAGTGGGGAGTGTCTTATACATGACAACTCGTTGGTTAGAATGGGCGTCACTGAGAACGGCCGTGTGTGTGCCGCAGGCGTCACTCTTGGGTCTTGGCTCTGCCTCCCTCCTCCTTCTGGGTTCCTGGGTGCAAGGGCAGCCGACCTGGAGGACAGCCTAACCTGCGAGCAGGGCCCAGGACCTCCCACCCAGCTGTCTTCTTGGTGACTTTGAGCAAGGCCAGGGCACCATCACCTCCTGGGTGGCCGCCAGGTTTCTGTCCCATCGGGAAGCAGCCAGGACCCTCCCCTGGAGGTGAGGAGTCTCTGTCTACTTGAGGCTCGGCACCCAGTAGCCTCAGTCACGAGGGACAGTCAGTGAGCCTGAGGTGGTCACCCTGGGCCTCACACTCAGGGCGCAGGGCCCAACCCCCACATCGGCCACCTCACCTGCTCGTCCTCCACTCCTGGCCCCAGCAGAGCCCACGGGAGCTTTCCAGAAACAAAGGGGCAGGATCTGGTGCCACGGAGCACAGAGCAGAGTGCTGGTGGTGGCCTGGGCGGCTGGCTGGGGGGACACGGCCCAGTGGTTCCCCCCGCGGGCTCCAGGGTCTCTGTCCCTGGAGGGGCCTGGCCCTCTGAGGCATCGTGGCTGTTTCTATTCAGATTATGGTTCAACAACAAACGAAAAGTAGAAAGAATTAAACAACAAAAAACAGAAGGAAAGGCCAGGCGAGGAGGTCAGCAAGTGACCTGGGAGCCCCCAGGACTGCCGCCCCACAGCAGCACGGCACACAGACAGGGGTCTGCTCTCCAGTGTCCTCGCCCAGCTTGCTGCCTGGTCTCCGTGAACGGGTGATGGCGCCCCTGGGGTCCCAGGCTGTCTCCTGCCCCAGCCCCACGCACGGCGCCTCTGCGTGTGCAGACACCCACCTTCCTCTCCTCCCACCTGGGGGCCCTACTTGGAGCCAGCACCCACCTTTGGGGTGCAGCCCTGCCCCCTCCACGTCCTCCCGGGGAGCTCCTGCTCCAGATGTAGGCCTGGGAGCCAGGATCCATGGTGGGAGCCCCTGGGCCTAGCCCCTGGTGTCCTGAGCTGTCCTCAGGGAGGGCACCCCTGCAGCTGCACGTGGCCTCGCTGTGGGGCAGGCACCTGGAGGGATGAGGGAGGGGTAGTGCTCTTCCCTCCCTGAGGGCCCTGTTGGCCTGGCCCTGGGCCAGTGCAGGCCTGGTTGCCCACCTGTCTCCCCAGGGGGTGCTCTGGGGCATCTCCGGCCTCAGGAAGGGTCCCTTCCCAGCGCCCTCAGTCAGGATGTGTGCTGTTACCGTTTGTGTGCCCAGCTCTGCAAAGATGGGGTGGGTTTTGACCCCTGCAGCCCGGAGGAGCTGCCGGCACTGGCCCTGGGTGGGGAGGGGTTTCTGGCAGGGAGAGTGCCCAGGTGAGGGGCTTCGGGGAGTGAGCGGGAGTAGAGGAGATGAGGGGGTGCTGGAGGCCATTGCCTACCCCGGCCTCCAGCATTGGTGGGTGGGGCTCCGGCCAGCTGCTGGGTGCACCTCTGGGTGCCCTTCAAGGGGCCGGTGGGTCCCAGGACCCCAGGACCACTCCCAGGACAGCCTCCCATGCTGATGCACCATTGTGGAGGTCAGCGGTCTCTGCTGAAAGCACACTGCCCGCGGGGTGGGCTGTAAGGCTCCATGTCGGAGCAGACCTTCGCTCCACAGTGCCCAGGGTCAGCTCTACAGGCGAGCATGTGGCTGTACTGCCAGCTGCTTCAAGTGTCACTGTGCCAGGGGCATGGAACCGGCTGTCACTCTGGGCCTTGAGCAGCCCCTGTGAAGTGTGGTGTGAAGTCCTCTCTCCAGGAGGCCCCGGCTGCCCCACCGGCTCTTGTGCCCTGGGCTCCTGGCTGGAGGGGCAGCCGAGGGGGAGGTGTGTTCTGGGCACCAAAGGCAGACCAGCTGTGGCTGCTGTCCACTCGCCTCTGGGCCCACCCGGGCATTGCCCTCGTCTGTCTGGGGACATGCCCATGTGATGACAGCACACAGCTGGAGGACTGGCGGGAGCTGACTGGACGCAGGGCCAGACCTGTGTTCTGCAGGAAGGAGGAGCTGCAGAGCCTCAGGGAACCGGGAGCAGGAGGCTGGCCGAGGCGCTAGGGGCGCTCAGTGGGCAGGGCAGGGGGCTTGTGCTCTGCTTGGCCTCACCGCCCCTCCCACCCGCTCTCCCCTGGGCTCCTGCTCTGTGCGTGGACGGGAGTGAGCCAACCTCTGGGCACCACCTGTGGGCAGAGAGGCTGGCCTGGCCTGGCCTCTGGCAGGAAAGACACCATGGCTGGCCGGGCCATCTTGGTTCCTGACCTCTGCAAACTGCTCCCAGGAGGGAGGGAGTGAGAGCCATGGCTGCCTCCAGTTCTTACCCTCGACTCCCCGCCTTTGTTCATCTCCTCTTCCTCCTCCTCTTCCTCATCTTCTTCCCCTCCTCTTCCCCCCTTCCTTCTCTCTCTTCCTCCTCCTCTTCCTCATCTTTCTTCCCCTCCTCTTCC